>NW_015622964.1:0-217981 GCF_000320785.1 Rhodotorula toruloides NP11
CCCTAACCCTAACCCTAACCCTAAGATGCTCATCTCGACCAGCGACGACTCAGGCTGGACGGCGTGCGACTGCGTTGACAAGGACAGGAGGGCCTGCTGACCAGCGTGCGTACTCCGTCCCGTCGTCTCGTCGCGGGCGTCCCCTTCCCCCTCCCCGCTCTGCCTGTCCTCGCCTGTCCCGCCCTTCCGCACCCATGTCTGTCGCCTCGCTCGTGCCGGACTCGCGCATTGATCCAGCGCACATCCCCGAGCTCTTGCCATGGAGCGTGCGCTTCGACGTCCTCTATCCGTACTCCACTCTCTTCTCCCACATCGTCCCGACGCATAACGGCTGTCCTCCGTGGACCGCTGAGCTCGAGGCGCACTACCAAACCTTCCAGCATCGCGTGTGGGTGTGCTTGGCGCTCGACCACTACCAGGACATGCGGGTGCTGGAGGAACTGCGGAGAAGGCTTGACGAGTGCGAACGCTCGAAGGCGGGAGCATCTAGCGAGAGACTGGAGTCGGCTATGGAGTGCTTGACGACGAGATGTCGCATTAGGCTGGAAAGGCTCTACGGTGAGAGTAGCTGCTACAATTTTGTCGAACCGCGCGACTGATTCTCCTCCGTCGCGCAGGGCTTCGTGTTGTCCGCGATCTGTTCCTCCGACACCTGGGCAAGCGCCACGGCTGCAGCTTCCTCGATCACCAGATGATCTCGGACGCGCTCGCTTCGTGCGAAGACTTTGTGCCGCCGAAAGCAGCACCGCAGTCTCGTGAGTTTGCTTCTACCCGGAAGATTGCGCAGGACTGACTCGGCATCGATCTGCAGTGTGGCCGCTACCTCTCTCACCGCCTTGTCCCGGGCTCATCTGTCTGGGCGATCTCGGCGTCGACTGGACCGAGTACGCCTTGCCTGATCATCCGACGGCACGAAGCGAGAAGGCGAGGCGCCAACTCGACGCAGGGACGTATTCCTTGCACGGCTTCGACGAGTCTGCAGCGGACGAGTTCGTGCTGGATGACGAAGCGACTCCGCTGATCCTCCCGCCCGTCGCCCGAGCCCGCTCGTCTGGCGTCGCCTCGACTTTCGCCAGACTCGTCCGCCGTTGCCATGCTCCAGTTGCCTAGGAGCGCTCCGCTCGTACTCTCTCGCTCACCGGCAGTTTCGCCAGACTGCGTAGCACGCCGACTTCTTTCATTCTTCCGTGGCATCCTGCGTCCCTGGACCGCAACTCGTGTACATGCTGTAGCCGTCACCAGTCGTCGTCAAGTAATGCATATAACGTACAACGAAGCGCATCGAAAGCCTCCTTGAGCGAGTGCAGCGGAGTGTCCCCTCGAGAGAGAGGCGCGAGGCGAAGGTCGACGTCGAACAACACCCCTGCTCTGCTTTCTTGGACGTCCTCGACGACTCGCTGGCTCCGTACGACGCTCTACATCACCGCTAGACCCGCTGAACCTCACCCGACGCCGTCGCACCTCCCATCGCCTCGTTCGCTCAACACGCTCATCTCGCTCTGCGACAACACGGACTGGACGGTGTGCGACTGTGTTGACGGGTACAGGAGGACTTGGAGATCAACGTGCGTGTCCCGTCCTGTCGTCTCGCCGTGCACGCAATGGGGGACGACTTGTCGAACGGGACTCGCGGTTCGAGCGGGGGACGAAGGGCTCATTCTGCTGAACAGCGGGGCATGGTGAGGAATGCAGCGAACTATACGCGCCTCCCTTCTGCCCGCGCAGGCTTTGCAGACCGAGGTAGACGCCTCTTCGCCTCCCCACCTCCCGACCTAACCTCTTCCCAAACGCTGACCTCCCAGAGTCGTACGCTCGCAGATGACCTCCCGCCCACCTTCTACACCACGAGCGTCCCTCGGCGGAACCGCACTTCCGACGCCGTCTGCGCGCCGCAAGTCTGCCCTCCATCGACCCGGTTCCTCGCTCGCCAACCCCGACCTCTCGTCCCTTCGACGCGCAATCGCCCAGAATGACCCGGCCAAGTACGTCGACTCACCCGACGTTGGCGTTGCAGTCGCAGGGAACGCGGGGTCAGGCGGACGTCAACCCGTCTTGCCCGGCATGCGAACGGCCGCTCGACCAATGACGCCGACGACGCCTTCCTACGCCCGTGCTCGCACACCCACCGGCTTTGGCTCCCGCACCGCAACCCGTACGCCGTCCCGCCAGAGCTCTCGAGCAGACGAGCCGCCTCCCCCGCCGATGCTTCTCCCCGGCACGCCTGTCTCGTTCGAGGTCGCTGGCGAGAAGATGGAGGGGACGTTGCGATTCGTGGGCGAGGTCGAGGGGAAAGCGGGGACGTTCGGCGGGGTCGAGCTCGACGAGGCTTTCGCTGGACGAGGAAAGAACGACGGGAGCGTGCAAGGGTGAGTTGGCGCGGCGTGCCCCGAGGCCAGCGGATCTCGCTGTAGAGAGCGCTTTCGCATCTTCGCCGTCGCAAGCTGAACCCACAAACATGCGCAGCACCCAATACTTCGCCTGCCCTCCGCTCTGCGGCCTCTTCCTCCCACTCGCCAAGATCACGCCCAAGCCGCGAGCCGCACCAGCTTTGACGGACGGATCACGAGCCAGCAAGTACGCCGCCATGAGCGCCAAGGACCTCCCTGCGCGACGACTCGCAGCATCGACAAGCGGCACTCCGACTGTCACGAAACCGACGCCTCGCAAGTCTCTCTCGCCGACCAAGCCCCCAGCGAAATCTCGAACCTCTCTATCCCCGACGAAACCGACCACGTTCGCCACACCTCGTCCGACTCGCATGGCACGACCCTCGCTTGGCGGTGCTACCCCAACGACAGCTTGCAAATCGCTGGGCGGTCCGTCAGCGACACCACGCGCCCCACTCGCCTCCTCGATCAAACGACCACCCTCCTCCCTCCGCCACACCGCACCCGACGTTCCGCCTATTCCCGCCGCCTACGGTCTCAAACGCTCCGTCACACCTTCCTCCATATCCGGTCGTGTCACTCCCTCGACTCCCGGCGCGATGATGCGACGACGAACGAGCGCCGCCCAGAGCGACCTCTCCGCTAGCCACGCCGCTCGTCCGACCACTCCCAGCTTCCGCTCCTCATCACGACAATCCTTCGCCTCTTCCGTCTCGCGCCAGTCGCACCGCTCCATGTTCTCCGCGAGCGACGCCGACGACTTTGACGACTTGCGGACGCAGGTCGAGGAGGCTCGTCAGCGCGAGGCCGAGATCCGGCAGCTATTGGAGGGAAGCGAGAAGCTCGGGCGGGAAATGGAGGACCGGTTGACTGAGAAGAACAACCGCATCAAGCAGCTCGAGGAGCGGGTCGCGCAGATGGACCAGGAGCAAGAGCGGGCGCGCGAAGCGGAAAAGGCGAGGCTGGCCGGCGCGGAGGGCGAGGAGGGCGCGCGCGAGCGGGATCGAGCACGCATCCTCGACCTCGAGACACAGCTTGCCGACGTTCAGAAGGCTCTAGACGCCCGGCGAGCCAGCTACGACAAGCTCAAGCTCGAGGACAAGCACAAGACGGCGGCGAAGGAGGCCGAAGTCGAGTCTCTGCGCGATCGGCTCGCGCAGGCGAACAAGGCGCACGAGGAGGAGCGCAACGACCTCAACTCGCAACTTGACAAGCTGCGCAGCGCCGGCCAAGCCCTCTGCGAGACGTACGAGGAGAAGATTGCCGAGATCGAGCTCGCGCGACTCGAGGCGGTCGACCTCGCCGAAACACTTCAGGCGCAGCTCGACGGGCGGCCATCTTCCGACGCCGCTCGCGCCGACTCGCCTTCGACCTCCCGCACACTCTCCGCTTCCGTCTCTGCAGCCCAGGCCATCGACGCCGAGACCGCTCGCGCCGAACTCGAGCACCTGCGCGCCAAGTTCGTCTCGCTCGAGGAGCAACTCGAAGACGCGCGCATCCAGCTCGAGCAGGAGGTCGCAGACGCACGAGCTCGGCGGCAGAAGCATGTCGAGGCGGAGCAGGTTCTCAAGGGCGAGATCAAGTCGCTCAAGGAGGTCGTCGGTACGTGGGCCATCGTAACACTTGACCGCTCGTCCCGCTAACGCCACCGCATGCAGAACGGTCGAGTCAGGCCGAATCACGGTCCGCCGCCCGCATTCAGGAGCTCCAGGCTGCGCTCGTGGAGTCGCAGTCGACGCTCGAGGCGGAACGCTCCGAACTCGAAGGCTTGCGGCACGACGCCAACGGTGACGCGACTTCTGCACTCGCCGACGACCTCAAGCGCGTGCATAAGGAGCTCGTCTCGACCAAGGCGACCCTCGAAAAGACGCAGCGCGAGGCGACTCAGCACGCCGACCTCGTCGCCGAGTTGCGCCAGGACTTGCGCAGCGCCGAGCGGGAGATCGACCGCCTTCAAAAGCTCTCGCCTCGGCCGGAGACCAACCGGCGCACATCTGTCGCCAGTTCGCGGAGCTCGCTCGGCGGCGACGATGCAGCTGCAACGCGGGAACAGATCGTCGGCTTGAAGAGCATCATCGAGACGCTCACGGCGGAAAACAAGGACCTCGCGGAGCAGAACAGCAAGGTCGTCGCCGAGGCGAAGCAGCTCAAGGATGCGCAGCAGGCGCTCGAGCGGACTGTCGAGAAGTGCGTGTCGCTTCCGGTCTCGTCTGCACGCGCGATCTGCTTTGCGAGGGCCTCACGCCGTGCTGAACGTGTCGATTCACGCCATGCTGACGCATTCGCCCCGTCCGCAGCCTCATGTCGCAGCTCGACAATCCTCCCTCCGCCACGAAAGAAGCGTCTTCCCTCCCGACCTCGCCCTCCTCCGACTCTTCCCTCCGACGCGAGCTAGAACAGCTGCGATCGGAGCTGAAGGAGGTCCAGCGGAAGAGCGAGCTGGAGATCAAGGCGTTGAACCAGGAGGTGCGTTCGGCGGACTTCTCGATGGGCTAGGTCAATGGCCACAGTGCTGATTTCTGTGCCCGACCCCTTCGCGCAGGTCAACGAGCTCGAGTCGCTCGTCGAGTCCAAGATTTACCACGAAGACGAACTCGAGACCGAGTTGCAAAAGTACAAGGCCCTCGCCGCGAAAGCCGGCGCCGCGTCAACCTCTTCCTCGACACCTCGCCTCAACGGCCACGGCTCGTCCAAGGCCAACTCGGATGCGGAGGGCGGAGCCGAATGCGAGATGTGCGGCGAGAAGGGCCACGACTTGGATTCGTGTCCCGATTGTGCGTCCTGCCCTCCGTTCCTTCCTGTCTGTCGCGCTGATCGTGCTCCTTCTACAGTCGCACCTGCTTCGCCGACCAAGTCGTCTTTCTCCGACCGCCATTCTGCCTCGTCGAGGAATGGCACGAACGGAGGCGGCAAAGAGTGGTGCGACGACTGCGAAGGTGCGTCGAGGATTCCAGCGACCTGTCCGCCTCATTCCGCGAAGTCAGAGTGAAGGCTGATTTGTACGGCTCGTCTCTGTCGCGCAGAGTTTGGTCACTCGCTCGAGAACTGCCCGCTCGCGAGCGAGATCTTCTAGATTCCCATCCTCCCGCGCACACCTCACCCGCCCACACCCGCCTAACCCTCTGACTCCGCGCTCTCTCCGTGGACGGGCGCCCTCGCATCTCCAAGCAGTCACCACTATTCTCTCGCATTCCTTCGCCCTTTCATCCTCGCAGTCTTGCAGTCTCACTCTTGTCCGTTGGAATCTCAGTATGCAGTCACTCTCGCTTACACGCGTCCTACGATGTCCCGCGAGGAAGAGCGAGGATTTCTGGGCGCGTTGACTGGAAGCCTCGTACGGAACGAAGAGACCGGCCGACTTGTTTCGCGTAGAGCTGGATAACCTCTTCCCTCGCGATGTGAAGCAACCACCACTGCATTCCATACCCCGCAAAGTCATCCGTACAAACCTTGAGCCGAGCGAACTGGGGAATAAACGAAGGAAGGGGTATCAGAGCTTGGCGGGACCGGGGAGGGGAGCGTAGGTTGCTGGCTTCTTCTGCGTGAATCTGCGAGACGCCAAGAGCGTGCAAAGTTGATCAGCGAATTCCACGGTCGCTTCCACGGCAGTAGACGCCTTGCGAGGGGCAAACAAGCGCTGTGAGGGAACGGAAAGGAGCTGACGCACGCCTGGAACGATGCGGGGACGTCGGATGCTTGAACCATAGCCTGCGAACGAGGCAAAGGAAGGGAAGGTAAGCGCCCGAAGGAAGCGGCATCAACTTCGGAAGAGGCTGGACGCGGAGGAAAGAACAAACCATGTTCCTGCGAAACGGTCACAATCCCACAATCAGTACGGCGTCAATGAAAAAACAAATCAGCCAGCAGGGACGAGCGGCACAACGCACCAAGCCTGGGTGTACCGGAGACCCTCCTCGACCGTGTGCTCGCGCGAGTAGTTGAGGAGGTGCTTGGTCGAGAGTGTAGCGATGGGCGATTTGGCTGCGCGACGAACGACGAACTCCGTCGATATCATGTCGCTATTTTGGAGGAGATAATCAGCACTTACACGCGATAACCTTGGCCAACTCCATCGCGGCCTCCTGAACTCCCTTCTTTCCTCCGCCAACGACCCGCGAAACGAGGCCCAGCTTCTCCGCCTCGGGCGGTCCAAAGTTGCGCGCGGTGAGGGCGAGCTCGTACAGGAGCGAGGCGTTGCCGGTCACGCGAGGGAGACGCTGAAGCGAACCAATGTCTGCGGCGAGGCCGATGTCGACTTCCTGCGAAAGACGAGGGTCACTGGGATCAGCAGAAAATTCGAGCGCGGTCTGAATGCGATTGAAGGCGAATCCTCGTCGCACGCACCTTGATGGAAAAGACGGTCCCTTCTGCGCAAAGCCGGACGTCGCACGCCGAGAACAAGTCGACGCCCGCTCCGAAGCAGATTCCGTGGACGGCAGCGACGACGGGCTTGTCGCAGTTCTGGATGGACGAGACGGCTTGCTGCAGGAAGATGATGTGCTGTTGCGCGAGATGAGGTGGGGCGGGTCGAGACGAGGAGGACGAGGTCAGCGAGAACGAGAGCACGCAGCGTCGGTTCGACCGGCCTGGGACACACCTGACGCAGAGCTAGTGCTGCCCGCGCAGGGTCGTCTGCCTCTGGCAACAGGTTCGTCGCGCTGCATCGCCGACAGCCGGATCCGAACGAACAATGTCAGCGACGACGACGACGACGACGTGAGGGAGCGTACGCACAATAGATCAAGTCCCGCAGTGAAGCCCTTGTCGAGGTCACTCCTCAAGACGACGCAGCGGACGTCGGGGTCGCCGCTTGCCCGCTCAAAGTGCCGCTGAAGTTCCGCAGACAGCTCCGAGTTGTAGGCATTGACCGGCGGGCGTGCGAGCGTGACTTGGAGGACGCCCTGACTCGGAAATGTGCACTTGATCAGCTTGCTCGCGTAGTTGGACATGGCGCGTGAAGTGCGGGAGGAAGAGAGGGACGAGGGTTGGCTTGCCACGGTTCACCGCTCGCTCAGAACGACTCGCTCGGACGGCAGACTGTGCTGGATTGACGCTTCCCAGTCGTCCATAGACCCGCCGCACAGCTCTGCTCAGCCAAACTCGCCAACTCGACTCCCCACTCGCCTTCGAAACGCCCTCACGCAGCGACAACACTGGCTGGACCGGCTTGGAGGAGTGCAGTCGCTTTGTTGAGGCTCAGCCGACCCATCGCGAAGGGACCGATCGCGCCGCGACTCTTGTCCACTTTGCCCGCTCCCCCTCCTGATTCCCATCACTCGACAACCCAAGTTCCCTCGCTCGCCTCTCGGATAGCCCACGCACCTCGCCGAACGATGCCCATCGACTCTATCAGCATCACCTTCCTCGGCACGGCGGCGGGCAAGCCGAGTCCGACGAGGAACGTCTCGTCTCTGGCGGTGCGGCTCGACTCGAAGCTGTGAGTGCGCGACTATCGTCCTTTCAGCTCGACTCATCTCGCGTTATGCTTTCAAGCTGATCGACCATGCCTCCGCCTTCACAGCTGGGTGTTCGACGTCGGCGAGGGCACGCAACACCGCTTCATCGACCCGCGATGCAAGTTGCCGTTGAGCAAGGTCTCGCGCATCTTTATCACGCACATGCACGGTGAGTCTGCGTCTGTCAGCACTGCGCGCGAGGCTGGGCGAACGATCTGAGCGGCCAAGCTCTGCCGACGACGCGCGAGCTGACTTTCTCGCTCGCCCTGTGCAGGCGACCACATCAACGGTCTCCCTGGCTTGTTGTGTACGATCAGCGCCGGCGAGGGGAGTGTGTTGCCCGGACAGGACGACCCGCGCCTGGACGATTCGCAGCAAATCGTGAGTCTCCGTCTCCGAAGTTCACGACTTGCCTTGAGGCAACGCTATCGGCTAGTTTTTGAGCTCCAGGGGACTGATACTACACACTCTCGTCTCGCAGCCCCCGACCGAAATCTACGGCCCGTCTGGCTTACGCCTCTTCCTCCGCACCACCCTCTCCCTCACCGCCTCGATCCTCTCCCGCCCTTACGTCGTCCACGAGCTGCTCTTCCCCGGCGAAGAACCCGAGACGGGTGAACTGCATCCAAGCGAGCGGAAGGGGCGGGATATCCGGATGGGCGAGGACGGGTTTTGGAGGGACATCGTGAGCGAGAAGGAGGGCGGGTCGGTGAGCGTCAGTGCGGGTCCTATACTGCATACCAGTGAGTGTTCGGGTGCGCGAAGTGTCTACTGGACGAAGCTGATCGCTCCCTCGCCCGCAGTCAATTGCATCGGCTACTTCCTCTCCGAATCACCCCGCCCTCTCCCAATTCAACCAGCGCTCTTCATCCCGCACCTCAAGAACCCGACAAACGCCGCCGCTCTCGCCGCCGACGGGATCAAGAACCCTCTCTCTTTGCTCTCGCTCATCCAGACCGAGCGGAAACCGATCACGCTCGCAGACGGGACAGTCCTCGAGCCGCCTCCGCTCGACCCGAATGGCGGAAGGAAGATTGTCATTCTCGGTGACACGTACGATGCGAGCGCGATGCTGCCGCTCGTCAACCCTGAAGGAATCGAAACGGACGACCTGGTCGACGTCGTTGTGCACGAGTCGACAAATGCGTTCCTACCCGACCTCGACGACTCGCACCACCCCTCGAAGCTCCGAGATGGCCAGCCGACGACTCTCGAGTACGTGACGGAACTCGCACGCTCGCACGGCCACTCGACACCTCAGGGCGCCGCCTCGTTCGCCGGTTGCGCGGGCGCGCAGACACTGCTGCTCAACCACCTGAGCGTCAAGTACGCCGACGCCGACGCAGACGAGGCGCAACGAGCGATGGGTCCTGAGACGCGGGAGAAGGCGCGGGCGATGGTGCGGGAAATTGAGCGGCAGGCGGACGAGGTGTTGCGCGGCGGGGCTTCAAGCGAAGGCGAGAGACGGGTATGGGCTGCGAGGGACTTTTGGGAGTTCGAGGTCGTCAGGAGGGACAAGCGGGCGAAGGAGAAGGGGAAGCGGACATAGACGGCGGGACAGTCTTCGCATTTTCGCATCGCAACTCGCATCGTATCGGTTTCCCGCGCCTATCAACGTCACTGTGGAAATCTCGCAGTCGTAAGCGAGGGTCGACAAGCCAAAGGAACGAGTTGCCGAGGTTCCACATCTCCCCCTCCTCCTCACGACTCTCCTTGGGCTGCACCACTTCGCTGCCATGGCTCCTCCGCTCCAGCCCACTGCTCGGGGGCTCGTCTCAGAGACTGAAGGGACTCTCTCGCGCATCACCAACGGCGTCGCATCGCTTCCCACGCCGTCCTCCGCCTCATCGCTTTCGGCAGACGACCTGGTCGATGCGAGCGGAACGATCCTCCTCCCGGATGGCAAGCGGGTGCGGAGACCCGTCTTTCCAGCGAACAAAGAAATGTACAGCCGGGTACCACGTGCGTCTTGCTTCCTACTCCCGATTCACTCGCCTTTGAGTCTTCGCGGAGGGGAATTGACATCGCGCTCGTCCATGGGCGCAGCGCACCTGATGAAGCCGGACGGGACTCCGAACTATATGCTCATGAGCCTCACGAGCAATGTCTACTCGATCTTGCCCGAGGGGACGCCGCTCACCCCGGCCGTCTCGGTCCGTCCCTTCCTCCTCGATTCTGTCGCTGGACCGCGGCTGACCAGATTCTCTCGAACCCTACTCTCTCCGACAAATCCACTGGTCCTTTCGCCGTCGCGTTAACCCCACTCTCCCGCCCACCCAGCTCTCGCAACGACTAGGGAACAACATCCTCCTCAAGCGGGAGGATATGACACCTGTCTTCTCGTTCAAACTGCGAGGGGCGTACAACATGATGCGGCAGCTGACAGAGGAGGAGCGGTGGCGGGGCGTGATCGCTTGCTCAGCAGGTGAGTTGCGCCGCCGCGCTTTTCCAGGCTGGCGACTGCGAGTACTTGGCCGGGCTTCACGCTCACGCCGTACACATTCGCAGGCAACCACGCACAGGGTGTCGCCATGTCGGGGCGAGAACTCGGCGTCGCCTGCACGATCGTCATGCCGCTCAACACGCCCTCGATCAAGTACCAGAACGTCGACCGGCTCGGGGCGCGTGTTGTCCTGCACGGCGCCGACTTTGACGAGGCCCAGCGCGAATGCGCACGGCTAGCGAAGCTGCACGGCCTCACGATCATCCCGCCTTTCAACGACCCGTATGTGATTGCCGGCCAGGGAACAGCAGCGGTCGAGGTCCTGCGCCAGACGGACGTCAGCAAGCTTGATGCCGTCTTCATTCCCGTCGGCGGAGGCGGCTTCCTCGCCGGCATGGCCGCGTACATCAAGGCCGTCGCGCCTCCGTCAGTCAAGGTCATCGGCGTCGAGACGCACGACGCCGATGCTCTCGCCCAGACCTTGCGGAAGGGCGAACACTTGACGCTCAACGAGGTTGGGCTGTTTGCGGACGGGACGGCGGTGCGGAGAATGGGCGATGAGACGCTGCGGGTGTGCGCGGAGCTGGTCGACGAGATCATCCTGGTCTCGAACGACGAGCTGTGCGCCGCGATCAAGGATGTCTTCCAGGGTGCGTGTGCCGCGAATCGTGTAACGAGGGAGAGCTGACCGTCCTCGTCCGCCAGACACCCGCTCCGTCCCGGAACCTTCCGGCGCGTTGGGCGTGGCCGGCGCCAAGAAGTGGATCCAGCAGAACAACCTCATCGGCAAGAAGATGAACTTTGTCTCGATCGTCTCGGGCGCAAACATCAACTTTAGCCGGCTGCGATTCATCGCCGAGCGCGCAGAGTTGGGCGAGGGCAAGGAGGCCATGTTGCGGGTCATCATCCCTGAAAAGCCCGGGGCGTGAGTGTGTCTCGTTTCCTCTACGCTACAACAGCTGACTCGTCTCCATCGCAGCTTCCTCGCGCTCCACTCGGCGATCCACCCTCGAGCCGTCACCGAGTTCGTCTACCGCTATTCGTCCTCCAAGCGCGCCTTCATCTTCCTCTCCTTCTACCTTTCGTCCTCATCCTCATCATCACGAGCTCTTCCGCCGCAGGCGGGCGCAGCAGCAAGCGGCGGAACGTCGACTCCGATCCTTACTCCCGCTCAACAGCGAAAAGAAGAGCTTTCGTCGATCGTCTCGGCGCTCGAAGCGGGCGGCATGAAAGCGCTCGACATCTCGGACAACGAGCTGGCGAAGAGCCACGCGCGATACCTCGTCGGCGGCAAGAGCAAGGTCCCGAACGAGCGCATGTTCCGGTTCGAGTTCCCCGAACGGCCAGGCGCGCTCCGCAAGTTCCTCGAGACGCTCGGAACGCGGTTCAACATATCGCTGTTCCACTACCGGAATCACGGCGGCGGTGCGTGCGCATCCCGTGACTGCCTCGTGGATGCAGACACTCGCTGACGGGTTCTCTTTTCCCTTCCGCTCGCCCTGTCTCTTCACCCTGGTCTCCGTTCTCGACCACAAGACGTGGGAAAGATCCTATGTGGCATTCAAGTCCCGAAGGAGGAGAACTCGATCTTCGACGAGTGGGTCGTCGCTTTGAAGTATCCCTTCGTCGAGGAGACGTCAAATCCTGCCTACGCCGACTTTCTGGGCGACGAGGACGGGGATGCAACGGATGCAGAATAGACGGCGTGCAGATGGCGGACGAGGAGGGAAGATGGGTCGATTCGTATCGTGTTGTAACGCCGGACTCGCCGCTGATCTCTCCGCTTCCCACGACCGAGACTGGCTGCCAAATATGCATTGCTGCCGAAAGACATCGCGAAAGAGACTGCTCAAGAACGATAGAACGAGGAACGAAGAACCGGGAAAAGGGAAGCACAACGAGGGAACCCTGCGCTCACTGCGCGCTTTTTCGAGACACGAGGCCGCCTACTTCAGCGACTTGGGCATCCCCTCAGCGTTGAGGAGGCTTTCCTCCTTGGCAAGGACGCGCGGGCCGTCGCCAACCTTGGTGTGGATGATGCGCGCGACGGCGCCGACCTCGTGCTCGGGGATGACAGCCTTGTTGAAGCCCTGCGGAACGTCCTGCGCCGGCTTCGCACCGACGTTGAACGGGTCGGGGAAGGATTCGGCCGTCTGGGGGAAGTAGCGGAGGACGAGTTCGAGGACCTGCTTGACGTCCTTCTCCTGGACGTAGAGGACTGCGTTCGGACCCGCGTCGTACGTGTACGCAGCCTTGACGCCCTCGCCCTTCTCGACGCTGGCACGGTTCAACTCGGTGACGAGCTGGATAACCGCGCGCGAGACGTCGTTCATGTAAAAGATGGGCGGGAACGTGTCGAGGCAGACGGCGTGGAACTGGTTCGAGTCTGCCATGGTCTCCTCCGCAAACGCATCAAAGTCGCGATTCTGGATCGCCGTCGTGATGCGCTGCATGCGGGCGGGAACAACCTCCTTGATGCGGTGCTGGAGGAGCGCAGAGGTGGCGACCGTGCGTTGCATACCGGCGGTCGACGGGGTCCCCTTCTTCTTGTCGCTGACGACGAGGATCAGGGCGTGCAAGTCGGGCCAGTGCTCGACGGGCGCGACCTCGACCGCGACCGAATCGCTGCCGTCGTCCTTCAAGCCCATCTCCCATGCGACGTAGCCGCCGAACATGCTCCGGCACGCCGATCCAGATCCCTGGCGGGCGATACGGGAGAGGGACGAGACGGAGACGCCGTTCTCGGGAGTGAGAGCGTAGAGGGTCGTGAGGGTCGCGATGAGGGCAGAGAGGCCAGATGCGGACGAGGCGAGGCCGGCGGCCGTAGGGAAATTGTTCTCGGAGGCGATGTGGATGGGGAAGTCGGCGATGTGAGGGAGCGAGGAGTTGGAGGCCTGCGAGCGAAAGCAGGGCGTGAGATGCGAGATTCGTCGAGCTGGTCCACTGAGTTCTGCGCTTCGAGACAGGATACCTCCTCCTGCAGGTCACCCAGTCACATCCGGACCAGGCGACCCAGGCAAACCACCCGCACGAAAGCATAAAACGCACCTCCAGCTCTTTCCGCATCTTCCTCATCTCGCTCAAGCACCTCTCGGTCCGCCCGCCCTGCTTAATCTCCTCCTCCTCTCCATTAAGCCAGAGCCTGTCCCGTGCGTCCGCGCCGCCCGAAGTGATGCACCGCGCCGAGGTGAGGGATCGAAGGTGGTCTTGCGAGAGAGTGACGGAGAGGGACGAGTTGGTTGGGAGGATGAGGGAGGTGTCGCGCTTGCCCCAGCTAATAGTGCGTAGTTGGAGGTGTGTTTCATAGGTTGGGTCGGGATAAACAAGGAGTAGAGCGAGAGGAAGGAAGTGAGCGAGAGAAAGGAGGGTCAGCGAACGGAGCCTGGCGATGTGAACAGAACAGGCGACGCACTACTTGACGACGGCAATGTTGACCTGCGCACAGCAGAGCACGAACGGGTCAGCGAACCGGTCTTTTCCGTTCTTCGAGGACAAGGGGAGAGAGGGTCGAAGCGGCATCGATCCTCCTCCAGCCGGTCCAGCGCCCGCCAGTCATCCGCGGTGATCCTCAAGAGCGTCTACTCACGGGCGCAGTGCAGGTAGCCTCGTAGACGGGCGAGGACGACATCGTTCGAGGGAAGGAGGGATCGAGCGCTGCAGCGGGTGGACGGTGGGACGCAGGCGCACGGGACAGCGACTGGCAGGGTCAGTACACTCTAAGGAGCAATGCTAGCTTGTCAGACGGGACGCACGAGCGGTGTGGACGAGTCGAAGGTGTTTCGCTGATGAGAACCGCGTCGCTTCGCCGTCGACCGTGACCTCGACTCCCAACAACGATGGCCAGGGCCCAGGTCAGCACGCAGGGACCCCCACACGACCCACAGACACGCTCTCTGACCGGTCGCACGCTTTCCCGCTCGCTCAGAAACGCCGTGTGGCCGACTCGGACGCGGAGGAGGAATCGTCTGGCTGTGCGACCGACTACGAGGACAGGCGCGCGCACAAGACACAGAAGAAGAGTGCAGGCAAGAAGAAGGACTCGCGCAAGGCGGGGAAGGGAAAGGGCAAGGGGAAGAGGCGGGCGAGGGACGACTCCGACGACGAGGAGGAGGAGGAGGCAACTGACCGCAGCGACGACGAGGGTGCGGGCAAGGGCAAGAAGGGAGAGCTCACAGAAGACGTGAGTGGCGGGCGTGGACGCCTATGGTGCGAAGCGAGGGAGTGCTGACCCTCTTCTTCTCGCCTCGTCGTCTGCCCTCTCCTCACAGGAGAAGAAGCACTACATCCAGGCCATGGTCCGCTACATCCTCTTCAACGAGTCGCACAGGCGCATCCTCAAGCGCGAAGACATCGTCAAGAACGGTGGGTCCCTTTGCTAGATTCGCTCCTTTCGTGGCGAGAGAACGGCTGCTTCGTTGCACGCTGCTCCCCCGCCTTCTTGGTGTGGGTCCAGACTCGCAAGTACTGACTCGACTCCACGCCCACAGTCCTCGTTGACGGCCGCGGCCGACACTTCAACAACCTCCTCCCCAAGGTCCAGAAGATCCTCAAGGACGTCCTCGGGCTCGAGCTCGTCTTGCTGCGTCAGAAGGAGACCGCCACCGGCAAGAGTGCGTCCTACCGTCTATGTCCTGATCTGATGGACGGCAGGACTGACTGGTCGCTTCGTTCGCCTCCTCGCGCAGACCAAGCGAAATCCTGGCTCCTCCGCTCTGCCCTCCCCCAGCCCCTCGTTCACCAGTCCGTCTCCCATCTCTACCGCACCCTCGCCTCCGAGCCCTCAGCCGACCTGACCGCCGACTCAGGCGGCAAGCGTTCCCTGCGCGCTGAACTCGCAGCGTGGGAAGCGGATGGCGATGAAGACGACGATGAGGAGGACCAGGACGGGGCGGTCATGAGGGACGTTAAGCGGGAGGAGGGGGAGATGTATGGCCTGCTCGGGATCGTGCTCGCGTTGATTTTGGTGAACGGGAAGGTGCTCGGAGACGGTGAGTCGGCGCTTTCGTCCGCAGCTGCCGTGTCTCTCGGGCTCCCGTGCTTGTAGACACGTGCTGCGCCGTGTCCAAGGCTGCTGACTTCCATGTCACGCGTCCCGCAGACCAGCTCATCTCGTACCTCCGTCGCCTCGCCCTCACGCCGTCCTCCGTCCTTCCCTCCTCGCTCGCCTCCGCCCACCCAACCTCGCACACCCTCTCTACCTTCCTCAACAACCTCGTCAAGCAGCAATACCTCGAGCGCTCGAAGACGGGCCAAACCGGCGCGACTCAAGGCTCGACGCAAGCCAAATCCGGTCGGGCGACAACTCAGCGCACGCAGCGCACGAATGCAGAGGGAGGCAAGACCGAGTCTGGTGATCCGAGTATCGAGTGGCGGTGGGGACCTCGCGCCGAGGCGGAGATTGGAGAGTTGGGGATTGGCAAGTTTGTCGAGGCGATCTTTATGTCGCAGTCCGAAGTCGCTGGGAAGAACGGCGGGCGCGCGAAGGGGAAGGGCAAGACGGGGGAGAAGTTTCTGGCGGAGGTGGCGAGGAGCGCGGGGGTCAAGGCGCTGGCTGGGACGGAGGTGAGGGCGAGGAACGACGACGAGTGAGGGAGGGGGGTGCCGCTTTTATCTGCCTATGTTCTCTGCTTCGTCTTTCGCTTCACGTTGTGTTACTCTGGCCATGCATTTGTAGCGCCTGCAGGCGGACCATCGATCTCGACTTCTCGAGAGACAGCTCGCGATATCCACTCGTTCGAAACGACGTCTATGCATCTCCATGCGTTCTGCGTCTCTGTGACGGCATGGCTAGCCTCCACGCAGTCGCCCACCTGGAAACCGTCCGTGAGTCCCACCCGCTCTACCGACGGTTCCGCCGGAGTCGAATGGTATCGCTTGTCGATGAGCAGTCCGCCACGCTGGGACTTGACGAGCCGCGCCTAGCTGCAGCTGGACGAGGAAGACAAGTCAGGCGTACGGCTGTTGGCGGTGAAGGACGAAGCGATGTGCTGGGTTCGGCGGGAAGACTGGGGCGGCGACGGCGAAGGCGTTCGCCGTGACATTGCGTGACGGCACTACAATGCTCGGATGTGATTGCCTGGCAATGGAAAGCGGCAGCGAGCGTAGGCAGCGAGCAAGATTGACGGCAAAGTCGTCCACCGTGAAGCCGATCGAGACTGTGCAAGCCCATGTCGGCTGAATGGCCTCGTACCGTCCCTTCCTCCGCTGCTGTAGGAAGGCCGAGAAAGACACCGGGTCAGCCGTCGAAGCTCTTCATCCGCCTCCTCGAGCGACATGTCAAATCGCAGGACGACATCCCGCCGCTCGCAGACGCCTCGGTCCTCTTCGAACCCTTTCCGCCCGTTCGCACTGTCCGCCCCTGCTCGCCGATAACCCGCCGTTACGTCCGCTCGCGCGCTTCGTACTCCTGAAGCGAACCCAGCGACAAGAACGTCCAAGGCCCGCGAGACCCTGATTTGACCGCCGTGGCACGACGAGAGCAATCTTTGAAGCTAATAGCGCAGCTTGCGAGCGTCTCGAGGCAGTCTGAGCGGGTTAAGCCGACGGGATGTCAACGGGAGGAGGCAAAGAGCAGGTTCGTCCTCACCTCGCCGCCTCATCACGCTCTTCCTGCTCGATTCGCGCCTTGAACCCTCTTTCGCACTCCCTTCAACCGACTGGGTCGCCCACACACGTCCAACCAGTCCGCGTCGCCCGCCCGTCGCGCCTCATCTCGTCCCGACCATGTCGACGCAAATCCCGACCGCCCGCGTCAACAGGATCATCAAGGCGGACAAGGACGTCAGGTTGTGCTCGAAGGAGGCTGTCTTCTTGATCGCCAAGGCTACGGTGAGTTGGGGAGCGAGTTTTGGGAGGGTTGTTCGTGGGGAAGGTTGATGAGGAGGAACTAAGGGTGCAAGGCGAAGGAGGCTTGATGCGACCGTGTGGTGGACGCTCTCCGATGCAGGACGAGTCTGCGCGCTTGAAGAGCCGCCCGCTAACCTTGGCTCCCTCTCCCTCTCCTCCTCGTACCGTACTTCCTCCTCGGACCCGCCTTCCTCCCTCTCACTCGCTTGAACCGCTTTCGACCTCAGGAACACATGATCGAGCGCATGTCGTCTCAGGCGTACCAGACCGCCCGTCTCTCGAAGAAGGGCGCGCCAGCCAAGATGGTCAAGTACTCAGACCTCGGTTCGTCGCGCTTCCCTCTTCCTTCTCTTCCCAGATCTAACAAACGGAAACGCGCGCACAGCCAAGACGGCCACTCAGTCACCCGAGTGGTTCTACCTTCACGAAGTGATCCCGGAGGCTATCCCGCTGTCGACCGCCCAAGCCCGGCGTCAAGAAACCGAAGAAGTGATCAACGCCCCTGCAGCCGTCACCACAAAAGCGCCCGAGTCCTCTGCAGCCGGGGCCGGTGCGAAGCGGGTGATCAAGGGTAAGGGAAAGCGGGTTGCGTCGACCGCCGGACTGGGGCTCGAAGCGTTCGGGTACGGAGTCGGACAGGGAGGGGCGGATGAGTTGCTCGAGTTGGGCAAGAGGAAGACGAGGGGGAAGGTGTTGAAGTTGCCTGCGGGCGAGGGCGGGGAGCCTGACGAGGACGACTTTGACGAGGAGGGCGCGGCGGACGAGGATGACGAGGCGGACGCGTATGTCGATGACGGGGGGAAGATGGATGTCGATGCGTGAGCGGGCGGTCTAGTAGTGCTGGGTAGCTTGTTGTACGAATCGCAGCCTCTCGTTCTCGCTTCGTTCGTCCGAGAGAGAGCTTGAAGCGACTTCAACTCCTTTTGCACTCGCACAGCCTACAGAGCGACTTCACACACAGCTTTGTACACTACTCCCACGATTTTGACCGGTGCGAGACGATCAGGCGGCGACAGCGCCATCGTCGGTCTTTTGCTTCTTCTCGGGCTGCGCGAGCGAAGCGATGCGTCAGTCTACCTCTTCCGAAATGCTCATCCCGCTGGCATGCCCGCAAAGGCTGGCAAGCGAAGAGACGCTCGAGACAAGGACGGACCTGCGCAGCGGCGGAGGCATTCCCGAACCGCTCGGCCCTCTTGCGCTTCTTGGCCTCCTCCTCCTCGATCCTGTGCGCACGAACGTCATTCAAGAATCAGCACCGCGCCTCTGCACAGGTTCGCAGCCGAGAAAACGCAGTAAGAACGCCGAACGCACCGCTTCTGCAACTCGGGATCCGCCTGCACCTTCGCAGCCGGCTCAGCCTTTGCCTCGTCCTTACCCTTCTTCGATCCAGCGAGTTGTGGGACGGACTTTTCGGTCGAGGGGGCGGATTTGGAAGTCGCGTCGGCTTTGGGTTTGCGTGTGCGGGAGGAGCCCAGTGCAGAGGAGAGGGCTTCGAGGGACTGCGTGCGCACGAGACAAGCTCAACGTCAGCTCGTCGCGCTTCCGAGTGGAACGACCAACGAGCGGGCGAGCGAGCGAGCGACGCACCTTCCCCATCTTCTTGTCGACCTGCGCACCACCCTCCTCCTCTCCCTCCGCATTCTGCAACCCAAACCTCTCGGCCCTCTTCCTCTTGGCCTCGTCGCTATCGTCGCCCTTCTCTCCCTGAATCGCACTGAGCCCAAACCGCTCCGCCCGCTTCCGACGGCGCTCTTCCTCGTCCTTCGCTTGGGCCGCCAAGAGAGCCTTCCTCTCGTCCTCCGATACCTCGGGGGGAGGAGGGGCGCTCTTGAGTCCCTCATCCTTCTCCTCTGCGCTCCTCAGATCCGTCTCGGTATTCGCAGCAGCCGAGACCTCCGCCGTCCCGCTCAACCCAGCGCCATCCGGTCCGTCCGTACTCGATGCGGGGCCGGTGGTGTCGGTCGTGGGAGGGGGGAGGGTGGTGCTTGCCTCTGCGCCGGTGGTGGACGTGGTGGAAGAAGAGAGGAGGCGGGCGATGAGATCGTCTTTGCGACCTGTGACGGGGAGAGAGCGCTCGGCCAACAACTCCTGTGCGCCGTGCATTCTTGATCAATCAGCCTGAGTCTGCGAGAAGGACGGAGGATGAACGGGAGCAGGGGCGCACCTTGAGTTTGACCACCGTGAGAGACTTGAGGTCCGATTCGCTGAATTGCTCGGACATGGTCGCTTTGTTCCGAGTGTAGTCGGGTTCGAACGAGCGAGAGGGAGCGCGTTAACGGTGAGGAGGGGAGAGGTGGGGCACGAAGGGCGTGTGAGGGAGATGCAGGGGGCGAGAGGCGCGTCTGATCGATCCTGTGCGCGTCTGCAACGTCAGTCTGGCTGACGAAGCGCGCGCATGCCCTCCTTCGCCCGTGTGAGAGCGAGCGAGGTCGAGCAAGTGTCGGCGAGGAGGTGGAGCGATGCTGGGCGTCCACCGAGTCTGGCGGGTTCGCCGTTTCGACAGGGTTTGAGAGTGGGACGCACGGTGTCTGTTGCGCGGTACAATCGACCCGGCTGAGCAGTCGAGGGTGAGTGGAGCGAGCGCAAGCGAGCGAGGGAGCGATGTCAGTAAATCGACCACCGCTCAGAGTGATGCGGGAGTGGCTAGGTAATACAGAGTACAGCGTAGCAATGTACTCCAGCTGACCCACGCTGCACTCTGCGTCGAGCGAGGTGTCCTTCCTCCTCGTGGTCGTCCTCTTGCTCGCCAACTTCACCAACGAGCTCGTTGTCGACGATGCGGGCGACCAGCTGCGCCCTGTTGGGCCTCACACTCTCAGCCACGACAGCACTCGCAGCCAACCCGCTCCTGCTCGTGTCGCCCTCGCCCGCGTCCTCCTCATCGCACCACGACCCCTCGCCGCTCACACCCCCGCAGACCAACGCACTCGTGGCACACTTGCTGGGCGTGTCGAGACACACCGCTGCACCCGCTCACCGAGGCGCAAACGACCAGCTCGCGTTCCTTCACGGCGGTGACGATGCGGCACCCGACGACGGCTCAAAGGTCGTCGTCGTCCTCGAGTGCGGCAAGGGAAACTGCGAGGGTGAGTTCGAGACGAGTCCGACGCGAGAGGCATCTTGGCTGATCCGCCCAATCCTCCCCCGCAGACGCCCTCCCAGCATCTCTCTCCCCCTCCTCTCCCTCCGTCTCGTCCTACACCCTCCCCTCCCTCCCCACCCACTCCTACACCTCCCTCCTGGCCCTGCACCTCTCCCGCCTCGCGCGCTCTCACGCCGCGCCAGTCGAGGGCCTGCAAGAGTTTGTCGATTCGGCGGTCAAGGGCGTCAGGGGGTGGCAGGGGTGGGTCGAGGAGGAGTTGGGCGGGTTGATCGGCTGGGAGATGCCCAAGGTCCGTCTCGTGACGCTCTCCCGCATGGGCGGGAAGGCTGCCATGGCGCGGCCGGATCTGCCCTGCATCCGGAGAACAGACGACGAAACTGACACTTTCTCGCCCCGCTTCGTCGCACGCAGCGTCCCATCACCCTCCCCGTCGAGCCCTCTTCCCCCAGCAGCAACCTCTTGACCTCCCTCGACTTCCTCTCGACCGAGCCCGTGCGTTCCCCTGCCCCTGCCTCACCTCTCTTCCCCTTTGAAAGACGGACGAGCTGATTCATTTGGGTGGCCGGCGCACAGTCCGCGAAGGAACTTGTTGAGGAACTCAAGAAGTTGGTTGAGGTGGCTGATGCGCATGAGCGCGGGAAGCGGGCGGATGGGAACGAGGTGGTGGTGGTGCATCTCAAGGGTCTCAAGGTGCGTGCGCCACGGCCGCTCTCTCGTCCTGCTCGCCTCCTCGTTCGAGGGATCGAGCCCGATTGATCGAGTCGTGCTATCCCGCAGTCCCTCTCAGCACACCACTCCCCCTCCTCTCCCACCTACACGCAAGCCTCCGCCCTCCTCTCGCACACCCTGCGCGCCTTCCTCTCCACCCTCTCCCCGCGCACAACACTCGCCCTTACCCTTCCAGACCCCTCAAAAGGCGGCGTCGTCTGGCTCCGCAAGCGCGAGGGGTGGTTGAAGAGGTTCTTGGAGGACGAGAGGAGGGGGAGGAGGTATGGGTCCCTTGGGTCCTCGAGCGGCGGGTCCCACCAGGGGGGACTGAAGAAGCGCAGTGTCTTTTCCCCGCGCCAAGAAGACGGCGGGAAGTCCTCGAACGAGACGCTCCTCGTCCCCTCCTCTCACACCTGTTTCCCCACCCTCTCGGCGGCGAAGAACGCTACCGCCTCATGCCTCGGTCATGGGACGCCCGTTAAAGGGTTCACGACCCGCGCGTTGGGAGAGGGCGAAGAGTGCTGGGTCTGCAAGTGCGAGAAAGGGTGGAGCGGGCAGGGGTGCGAGAAGGAAGACCGCTCGTCGTGCGTCCTTTCCCGCTTTCTCCCCAGTGTCTCTTCCCGGCGCTCGCTGACGCTCCCCCCTCCGTGCAAAGACCATTCGCTCTGCTCTTCCTCACAACCCTCGCCCTCCTAGTCCTTATCATCCTCTCCGTCTCGCTCCTCGCGCGTATCGGGTCCGCGCCGCTGCCCGGGACGCTGGGGGCGGTCGGAGGAGGAGGCGAGGGGCGGTTGAAGCGCGATTAGGCGCGCGCGCTGGAAGGCGTCGGTGGAGGTGACGCCGAGGAAGCTGGTGTTTTCGCTCGCTCGCTCGTACTTGTGCAAAGACCTTTTTCGTTCTCGTTCTCTGCGGGATGCGCGTTCTTTCGGTTTCGCTACTGCGCTTCCCGCGAACCCGCGCGGCTCTGCAGGAAACGATCGAACTGCAAGAGCTCTCCCGCTGGTTCTCTGCTCATGCGTCGTCCTTTCTCCACGTGGGCCTTCCGTCCTTCACCAGAAGGAAGCGTGCGCGTGTTCACTCAAGGGAGATGTAATGAGCGGTTAGCCCAAGCAAGCGAAAGCAACGGACAAGCAAAGCGAAGCGAGCCACTCCTCCGTCCGCTCGCCATCGCACACTCTGCGCAGTGTGTGCCTGCAAGGGACGACGCTGCTTTGCACCGGCCGTGGAAGCCCAGCAAGAGTTTACAGAATGAGGGGGTCGGGGTCGGAAGAGGCGGCCGTTACGCGAGGAGGAGTTTACGAGCGGGGCTTCTCCTTCTTCTCCTTCCACTGCGCGAGCAAGCATGCGAGTCAGCAAGTCGTGTGAGAGGGAGAGAGGGAGGGAAGGGACGTACGAGGGCGAGGAGACCGACACCCGAGACCTTGACGACCTTGAAGCGAACTGCGCGCGCACACACAACCGATTCAGCCGAGCTCTGCGAGATGAGAAGGGAGAGGGGCGGGACGCACCACCGGGGATGTCACCCTTTGCCTTGCCCTTGCGACCGAAGCCAGAGATCTGCGCGCGTGCGGGCGGTGAGTACGGCTCGGTGGGGAGAGAAGGGGGACAGAGGGGACGCGACGCACGAGGACCTCGTCGTTCTCGTCGACAAAGTTGAGGCAACCGTCGTTGGGAACGAAGGCGGTGACTGCGTGAGGCGGGTAGCGATGTAGGAGAGTCGCGAGGAGGTCGAGGAGAGCCGGCTGTCAGCCCACGGCCTCCGACTGCCCAGACTCGCAGGGAGCGCGACTGACCCTTCTTGCCGTTCTTGATGAGCTGCACACGGACACACTTGCGGATGGCCGAGTTGGGCTGCTTGGCCTCGACACCGACCTTCTCGAGGACGATGCCCTTGGCGTGCGACGCGCCACCGGTGGGCGACGAGCGGTACGCGGTGCCGAGAGCACGCTTCTTGTAGTTCTTGTCGGCCTGCGGGGAGGGAAGAGGCGGGACGGTCAGCACGACCGCCATGAGGTACCGCCGTATCGACTGCTCCGCGTGCGACGAGTCCACCTCAATTTCATCCCTGACCGCGCATAGAGCAGACAGCACGTCGAGGCGGGGCGAAGCGAGCGGCTACAGGGGATGGTGATGTCGAGCTGGCTGGAGCGGAGGGGCAAAGGGTCGAGAGGGTGTCGCGTGTTGTCCGCTGTGCTGCCCGTTACTCGGTCCTCCGGTCCTGGTACACCCGCACACCACGCTCCTCTAGCCTCAAAGCGCCACCAAATGCCACTCCCGCCATCCGATCCCAGCGCGAGTCCATCCCGCCGCACACCAGATCCACCTCGACACGGCGCTGCGAGTCCGCGATCAAAGTGACGGTAACCCACCCAGCGGTTGTCGCGGCGGTCGTCACGGAGCTTGCGTCCGGCGAGCAATCCACGAGGCTTGCAGGATCCTGCGGGTCGAGGGGGTCAGCTCGCCCGTGTCTCCACCTCGCGCGTTCGCTCCGACGCTGCAGCGGTCCGTCGAGTCGGCTGGTCGTCTGGTTGGTTCGATCGGGTGCGCAGGACGGGCGGCGAGGGGAGAGCGAGGCGTGGGTGTGGCAGATTTTGACGGCGGCGTGGCTCGACGGCGAAGTGTCGCGGGTGGACGGGAGTTGGACGGGCGCGGTCGGAGTGGACTGCTGCAGCGTTCTAGCGAGTGCATGGATGAGCCAGACTTGCCCATTGTCGAGGCGGCGGTACGAGACGAGGAGGGAGCGTGGGAGCGCGCGAGCTCACTTCAAGTCGTCACACGGCTCGCCAACAACGCCAGCTGGGGCACGGGCGATACCTGCAGCACATTCAATACACTCTATGAGGAATTGTCGAGCCACCCGCGAAGTCTCCAGGCGACGAGCGAGATTCACTCTCCGTCTTCAGCGCTTCACAGACCTCCATTCACTCGCTCAAGCTTCCTGTGCACCGTCGAGCATGGCAAAGGGACCCAAAGGCAAAGGCAAACTCGCTCAAGGTGCGCACGAACCACTCGCAGCCCTCCGTCGCTCACGCTCACTCACTTTCTTCCGTCCGCGAACAGCCCTTGCGAAACAGCAGCACGCGGCATCGCAGCGACAGCAGGAGGCACGGGCGAGACAGGCTGAAGAAGACAGGGCCAAGGCCGTCAAGGCAAAGATGGCTGCGGGTGGGCAGGGCGCGAACGGGACGAAGAAGCGCAGGGTGAGCGAGGAGGGCGCGGGCATCCGTGTGGGAGGAGAGGCGGCGCAAGGGAAGGTGGAGGGGAAGGAGATTGTGCAGGAGAAGCGTAGACGAGTCGGCGTACAGCCGTTCAGGCGTGGCGAGAGGATCCTCCTCGTCGGCGAAGGTGCGTTGCGACGTCTCTCCTACGAACTGCGCAGTTGTCAGGTTGTTCTCGCACGCGAGATACCCTGACTCAATCCTGCGCTCGGAGTGAGCAATCCGAACTAACTGGTTTTGCCCTCAACGACAGGCAACTTCTCCTTCTCTCACTCCCTCCTCCTCCCACACTCGACCTCCGCCTCCTCTTCCTCCTCCCTCCCTCCTCCCCAGCCCCTCATAACCCCCTCCTTTCTCCTCTGCACCTCCTACGACTCGCCCTCCACCGCCGCCGAAAAATACCCCGACCTCGAGACGCACGTCTCGGCTTTGCGTGAAGCGGGCGCGACGGTGTTGTTTGGGATTGATGCGACGAGACTGGAGGATCATAAGGAGGTCAGGGAGTTTTGTGGGATGGGAGCGAAGGGGAAGGGGAAGGAGAGGGAGGAGGAGGGTAAGGTTGGGTTCGATAAGATCGTGTTCAACTTTCCTCACGTCGGTGCGTGCACACTTTCCCTCACGCAAACTTACCTCGCTAACGAGTCCGTCTGCACGCAGGTCAAGGCATCACGGACCAGACGCGCAACATCCGCGCGAACCAAACACTCCTCCTGGACTTTTACCGTTCCGCGTCTCTCCTCCTTCGAAGCGGTACCGCTCGCGCGCCAGGTCTCTCCAAAACGAACCAGCGTGCTGTAGACACCGACGGTATCGCTGCGACGGGCGTGGAAGACGGATTCGACGAGGACGAGCAGGAGGAACTACGTATCATCCTCGAGTCGGCTTCTGCTACGACCGGCGAAGAGGCGAACCCGACTCTTCCGATCCCTCCACCTCCGTCAATACGCGGCACGATCCTCCTAACCCTCCGCACCAACGCACCCTATTCCTCCTGGCTCCCCGCTCAACTAGCCACCAAAGGCCCTTTGCTCGCTCCCTCGATCCTCCCCTCCCACACGCCTAAATCTCGACTCGCAGATCAGCCGACGTACCGCACTGTACGGAGCTGGGAATTCGAACCGGACGAATGGGAGGGGTACGAGCATCGGCGGACTCGTGGATGGGAGGAAGGGAAGAGTGCGGGTGCGAACGAGGATTTGCGGTTGAGTGCAAGGGAGAGGTTGGAGAAGAAGAAGGGTGCGGGAGGGGCGGAAGGGAGGGAGAAGGAAGGGAAGGGACAGATGAGGACTTGGGAATTTGAGGTGGTTACGAGGGAGGATCGGAGGAGGGAGGCGGAGAAGGGTACGAGAGGGAAGGGGAGGAGGGGCGTGGCGGGAGCGGGTGGGAAGAAGCGGAAGGCGGGAGGGGACCCGGATTTGAGCGAGTAGCGGTGCACGGAGGTCGACTTTCGACGCCCTTCGTCAACGCGCAGATACTCCCTCCTCGACCTCAGTCTCCGCGCAGTCTTGCCGAACAGCGCATCTTACTTGCTGCACCATCATCCGCCCGCCGAAGCAAGTGCAGCCCATCCAGCCAACATCCAGCGCTCTCGAGTCTCTCCCTCACACTTCCCGCTTCTCCCGCTTGCGCCTCTCCGACGGCACTAGTTCAACGTCACGACGCACTGTTCGCGACGCTCGGAGCAGCTCGAAGCTGGTACGAGCGTCCGCCCGCACCTTGTCTGGCGGACCTTGTCCTCGCACAGACCTTCTCGTCGACAAAGGGTTGCGGGCCTTGTCTTCCACTATCTTGACTCCCTCGCTCTGTTTCTTGCTCGTCTCTACTGTGTCTCTCTCACTGTCGTACATTTCCTGCTCACCGGACGCTGGTCGTCCTCTTCGTCGTTCTTTCGCCTCGCAACCTCGCATCGCATCCCTTCGTCTTCATCAAACGCTAGCCGGTCTATCGCTCCTCATTCCCCTACTACTTCGACGATGGCCTTCCTCAGCAAGCCGACTATCCTTTTCATCTCTCTCAACGTCCTTCGCCTTCTCAGCGTCGTTGCGATCTGCCTCGTCTTCGCTGGCGAGATCTACACCATCGACCGGTAAGCTGTTCCTTCACTTCCACCGTGTCTAGAGCGTCGTGGCTGACACGTTCGAGTCGTCGCAGCGACATCAAGGGCATGCACGCGGTCGCTGCCGCTTCTTCCTCGTCCGCTCCTCCTTCGACGACCGCCTCTCTTCGCATCACCCGGCGGTCTGCCGTCATTGAGCCGCTCTTCGCCTCTTCTACGATCGACAATCCCCTCACCGCTCTAGCACGTCCAACAACCCCTCCCGTACGGTTCGAGAAGGTCCACCGCGCGCTCCAACGTCGCCTAGCGCACGAAGATGTCCTCTCCAAGCGCGAGCACATCACTTCCTCCACGCTGGCAGTGACGGCCGGGAAGAAGGCGACGAGTACGGCGGCGAGTCCGACGGCCACCAGCGTCAACTCGCCTGTTTCGCCTTCGACGCCTGCGGCGGCTGGTGCGCAGCAGAGTTGCTCGTATGTTGGGCGGACGAGTATCCCGAAAGGCGCGGGAGGAGCGTTGTTCTCGACTCTCGAGCGTATCTTCGCAGGTCCGTCTCCCTTCCTTCTCCCGCTTTCATAACTCTCATTGATAACTTTTGGTCCTCACAGCCCTCATCCTCATCCTCTCACTCATCTCCGAGTTCCCGCCCCCTTTCGCCCCTCTCTCCCGACCTGCACGCCTCCTCACCCGCTTCTGGGCCGCCTTCTTCCCTCCCTTTGGCGAAGAATACGGAGTCGGCGTGCTCGGTGCGGTGCAGGTCTTTATCGCGTGTCAGGTGTTGAGTCACTGGTGCGTTCGCTTGCTCCCGCATGTCGATTGAGAGACGCTAACGCGTGAACCCGCGCAGGACAACCGGATGGGTCCAGGTGTCGGCCTGGCTGCTCTTCCTCGTCGGGATCTTCAACTTCCTCGCCGTGCGTTCCCCTACACTCACTCCTTTTCCGTTCTTCACTGACCTTCACGAGCGCAGGGTCTCGCCTTTGGTTCGCGCCTCAAAGTCCTCCGCTCGCTCTCACAAGACTCGACCACCCCTTCCGCGAAACGCCGTCTCCGCCTCGCAGCCGAACCCGTCTCGCCCTCGATCTATGTCGAAGACGATTCCGGCGTCGCGCACTCGCACGCTTACGAACAATTCGATGCCGCTCCTCCCGCCAAGACGGAGGAGAAGTCGAAGAGGCGGTCGTTCCTCCCTTTCACGGGCGGGTCGAAGAACGGAGCAAAGAGGAGCGCGAGCAGGAACGGGCCGAACGGAATCGTGATTTCGGGACCGATGATGGCGCAGAAGCAGGCTGGAGGGGTGAATGCGCCGCCGCCTGTTTACCAGCTGGGTCGGTAGGGCGGGAAGTCGATGGACAGACACTCTTTATTGGCGTTGGAAAAGACACTCGTTGAACTGTACGAGTCTGAGGGCGAGAGCCGAGCGAAAGCAGCGAGGAGAGGGAGGTTGTGTGAGCTAGCGGACGGCGACGTCGCGCTCGTGAGGGTAGCAGATGCCCGGCCTCATCTTTGACACGCCTTCGCTCTATACTGCCGCACTCGTTCAGCTCAAATCTGCTAGCGTCAACCGCCGCCATCGTCCCGTTCGTCCCGGAGAGCGAGGAGGTCGTCGCACAGCGCAGCAACGCCATGGGGCAGCGCGAGGCTAACGTAATGACACGAGCACAGATCAAGCATCAGCCACAGCAGGCCTAGCCAGCCTCCAGCGAAGTCGACTCTCATCGTCGAATTGCAACCGGCAAGAGTCTTGGGGTCAACTTCAGCCCCACCGCTCGCTTGGCTGCTATGGCCCCTTCTGGCTCGACAGGTCGCACGACAGCCGCCTCACGACGCGCCTCGCAGCGCGCCCAACCCGACACGCCGTCGTCCGACCCCGCGCGTCCTCCAAGACGAACAGCCGTCGCCAACTCGCCCTACGCCAGCAAGGAGGGGTCAGGGAAGGGCAAAGACAAGGCACAGAGTCCGTTAAAGGGCAAGGACAAGCGCACGAGCAAGCCTGCGCTGCCGGTCAAGCGTGTGAAGAAGGACCGCGGCGCGGGGAAGAAGCAGGCGGCGAGCGACGACGAGGGCGAGGCGGCGGACGGAGAGGGTCAGGCTGTGTGTGCCGAGTGTCAGAAAACTGGCAAGGACGCGACCTGGGTCGAATGCGACAGGTGCGCTCTCGTTCTTCTCGCTTTTCTGTCCGGACGGGTCGAGGTGGGGGGTGGAAGTCGGTCTGCTGCACGGTGTGACCCTTTGCGGAGGTGCAGGGCGTTGGAGTCATTTGCAGACTGCGCGGCGGGGTGCGACAACCCGTCCTGCCGATCTCTCAGGCCGTTGCACGTCGCGTCCGCTCTCCCTGCTGACTTTCGTGCTTTGCTCGTGCTGCAGATGCGAGAAGCGGTAGTGCGTGTCATACCATCAGCGTCACTTGCATGCGCACGCTGACGTTCCCTCGTTCCCAGCCACCGGTCCTGCCTCTCGTCGGATCCCGCAGAAGGTGACTTTTGTTTTTCTTCTCTCGCTGTGGCCCAACGGCTGACCGTTCGTACATCTTCAGACGCCGCGAAGATTGGCAAGGTGTGCCTGACGGCTCGGAAACTCGTACGAGAGGCTGACCACTCGCATCTCTCCTTCAGTGGCTCTGCTCGACCTGCTCCGCGACGTCTCCGGTCTCGCCAACTTCCCCTCCCTCCGAACCAGCTCCGGCTACGAACTGCTCGACGAAGAACGACTCGACCGACACGCGCGTCTCCTCGCCCTTGTCTTCCGTCAATTCTTCGCCCGGCCCTGAACCGAAAGCTCAGCTCGAAGTCGCGCCCCCGCCTGCCCCCGTCGCCGAATCGAGCACAACCGCACCTGCGCTGCCTCCAGCACCAGTCGAGCCTGCGGATCTCACCGAACCCGCTCAGCCCATCGCCTCGACCTCCTCACTCCTCGCTCTCGCTTCTCCCCTTTCTTCCCAACCAGCCCTGCGCAAGTCCTCCCGCACAACCCGCGCAAAAGGCATCGACTACGCCAATCTGGACCAACATCTTCCCGCGTCTGTCGATCGGTGGATCAGCACGATCTCTGCGCGTGAAGCGAGCGGCGGGATCGTTGATGGATTCACTGAGGGAGGGTTCAGGAAGTTTGGTGATGGAAGGGAATTGGGTGCGAGGGAGGTCGAGGAGTGGATTTATGGGATTGGAGAGGGTCCTAACGGGGGCCTGGGGAAGAGAGGAGAGGGCATGACGGAACCATTTGTGGTCGAGAGGCCGGAGGGATTGGGGATGGAGATGCCGCCGCCTAGTACGACGGTGAAAGACGTGGCTGAGCTCGTCGGTGCGTTGCCTTCCTCTCTTTGCGTTTTGCCCGCGCCTAACTCACCTTCCTTCGCCCGCAGGCCCTTCGACTCCCCTCGAAGTCATCGACTGCGCCTCCCAATCCTCGCTCTCTAACTGGACACTTGGACAATGGGCGACGTACTACGAGGACCCGCAACGCGACAAGATCCGAAACGTCATCAGCCTTGAGGTTAGCGAGAGTCAGTTGGGAAGGATGGTCAAGGCGCCTGAGCTTGTTAGGTGCGTTTGGTGGCTCACTCTTGGTACTCTTCCTGCGTACGAAATGGAGGAGATGCTGATAGAGTCGTCCGCCTCCCGTGCAGGAAACTCGACTGGGTCGACAATGTGTGGCCGGACGACATGAAGATTCCGGGGCAGTATCCGCGAGTTCAGAAGTACTGCTTGATGAGCGTCGAGCGCTGCTGGACCGTGCGCCCAACGCTCTCCTGCTTGCTCTCGCCGAACAGAGCTGACCTTTGCAATTATCGCGTTCACGCAGGACTGGCACGTCGACTTCGCCGGCTCGTCCGTCTTCTACCACGTTCTGCGCGGCGGCAAGACCTTCTTCTTCATCCGCCCGACACCCGCCAACCTCGCCGCATACGAGAAGTGGTCCGGCTCGAGCGAGCAGCAGGAACAGACTTGGCTTGGGGATATGGTTGACAAGGTGTATCGTGTTGATTTGAAGGAGGGGAACACGGCGTTTATCCCGACGGGTTGGATCCATGCGGTGGTAAGCTCGGATGGAGATGATCTCGCTCGCTCACCTTTCGTCCGCGAGATTGACCAGCTTTGCCTCCGGCCCCCCGCTCACAGTACACGCCGGCCGACTCGCTGGTCATCGGCGGCAACTTTGTCCACTCGCTCAACATCTCGACGCAACTCGAGGTGTACCGCATCGAGATCGCCACTCGCGTTCCGCGCAAGTTCCGCTTCCCCTTCTTCGTCAAACTCCTCTGGCTTGTCGCTCTCCACTACTACACCCTCCTCTCGTCCCCTCCAAGCCCTCTGCCCGCCGACTTGCGCTCCCCTCGCGTCCTCGCCGGCTTGAAGGACCTCTCGTCATTCCTCATCGAGCAGACGACCCGCTTCGCGAAAGGTGCCAACGTCTCGAACGAGCGGCGCAAGATTGCGAGGGAGAACGTCCCGTGGAACAAGGTACCCGACCCGGTCACGCTCAGCCGTGAGTTCAGGAAGGCGGTTCTCAAGGCCCGGGGCGAGCCGCTTGACGAAGAGTGCTTCCTCCCGCACGTCGCGCACATTGACGAGCCCGCGGCGAACGGAGCAGGAGCGAAGCGCAAGGCCGAGTCGCTTGAGCCGGATGCGCAGGCTGCGCTCGCAGCCAAGGCAAAGGTGCGGCGCACGTCGAACGGTGTCGGGCCGCCGTACGGGCCGGCGAACGGAGCGGGAGCAGACGGCGAGATCATCGGGCGCCAGACGATTCCCGTCGTCAGCGTCTCGAGGCGGGAGGAGCGGATCGACCCGCGTGGGTCGGCGAAGAAGGGCGCGATGGTGGCCGACATCAAGGAGAGTCGGAGCACGCAGAGTGTTGTCAGGCGGTGGGAGCATGACCCGCTCGATCCGAACGGGAAGAGCGGACCGGTCGTCGAGACGCGGACGGTCATCACCATCGTTGAGCGGGTCAAGTTCCCTGCGGCCAGCTCGCGAGCGTACCAGCCGTACGCTCCCTCGTCGAACTCGGCATCGTACCAGTCGAACGGCATCGGCCCTCCCGCTCCGCCCTCGATCACCGCCGTGCCCGGTTCAGCCGCCGCCATGACCCACCATCCCGCGAACTTGCAGACGCAGAACGCCGCTCCCTACTCGCCTTACGGCTGGCCTTACCATTACACTCTCACCGACTCGAACGGCTACGCGCTTGGTACAGCTCCGCCTCCGCAGTATCAGTACTCGTCCGCTCAGCCGCATCACTACGCCAGCCAACCTCAGCAATCGAGCTGGAACCTCCCGTCGTACGGATCGGCGACGCTCCCGCCTCCTCCACCTCAGCAACCAACCTACCAGTCGCACCCCGGATCGCAGTCTAGTCTTCCGCCGCTTCCCGCTCTCCCTTCTTCCTCGATGCCGCCTCCTCCGCTTCCTCAGCCCAAGGCGCCTCAGAGCGCCGCATCCTCCGCCTCGACGCTTCCGCCTCCGCCATTCTAGGCGATGCCGGGAGGAACCATGCTGAACGGACAAGGTACGGCCCCGGCGGCAGTCCAGGCGAACGGGGTGCAGCAGTGAGGAGCGAACAGTATGCATAGCTGGATCGTCGCATGCGTCTTAGTGTCTTGCTTTCTTGTTGGAAAATCGTTGGAATCGTTGGACCTTGTTGTAGCCTCTCTCACGCAACGACTGGCTTGTTTGACGTCTCTTCATTGCGTGGGGAGAGTGAAGCGATGTTTGCAAAGTAGGACACAACAAGCGAACGGACTACTGCGAACGTACACAGGCGAGAGCGATCGGGGGCGAAAGTCAGTCGTCGTCCTCCTCATCGCCGACGATGACCTTCCTCTTTTTCTTGATGCGCGGCTTCTTCTCCTCTTCGTCCTCGTCGACGTCCATCTCGTCCGTGGCCTTCTTCTCCTCCCACAACCCATGCTCGACAAGGTATCCCACCGCGCGCTCCATCAGCTCCGACTTGTTCCCGCTCGTCTTCTCGCCCATCTGCTTGAGCGCAGCCTTGAGATTCGCGACCGTGAGTTTGTTGCCGTACTGCTTGAGGTCGTCGACGAATTCGGACAGGTCGGGAGGCGGCTCGTTCGGGTCGGCGGCGTCCTTCTTGACGACACGCTTCTTGTTTGACGTCTTGATGCGCGTCGGGTCGACTTGATCCGGCGGGATGAGCTCCTTGAGCCTAGCGACGTACTTGCCGACGCGCTGTGGCAGCGAGAGAGTCAAGCTGTGCCTCTACAGGTAGAGGGAGGTGCGCGGCTCACCGCATGGATCGTCTCGTACAGCGGCAAAGTGCGGTCGTCCGGCTCGGGAATTTCCTCATCAAGAGCGACGGCCGCGAGAGTCTGAGGCGGGAAGGCAGGTTAGCGAGACAAGACTGCGGACGTCGCAGAGACAGGACGCACCTCGTAGAAGTAGTTGAGAGCTGCGAGGCCTACGTGTCAGTACAGCGGAAGCCACCTCGGAGGAGGCGACGCACCGGGGTTGGGGTACACGTCAGGGTTGTAAGGCTTGGTGAAGTACTTGATGATCTTGTTCGCCTGGTTGATTTCGGGCTGATCGGGATCCTCGTTCTCCTCCGCTGCAGAACAACTTGTCAGCGCGAGACCGAGGAGGGCGTAAGAGACTGATGACCCACTCGGCTTGTGCACGACGCTGATCGTGCTGTCGATCGCAATGTCGCGGATGTCGTCGGCGAAGGGAAGTTGGCAGACGTGAATTCCGTTCGGCTCGATGGCGACGCCAGCGGCGTTGAGCTTCTCGGCCTGTAAATTGGACCCGAATCACGGAGTCAGCGAGAGCACAAGAGGCTTGTCGCGGACGTGAAGGGCTCCAACTTGCCTGCGGGATGAGGATGACAACTTGCGGTCGGCTGATGGTCCTGGGGATGAACGACGCGTAGCCAATGACGTCCTTCTTGATCATTGTTTTAAGTAGCGAGGCAAAGGTGCGTGTCGAGCCGAAGTAGCGCTGTTCGATGCGAGAAGTCAGCTCAGCTCGCTTGGGAGGGATTGAGGAAGCCGGTACGCACATCTTCGTCCGGGTAGATGAAGTAGCTGTGCTTGACCGTCTCCCAGAAGCGGAGATTGCCCTCGCGCGGCTTGAAGCCGAGCAGCTTGAGGCTAGGCGGACGACCGAGAGTCTGCGGGAAGCGCTCGCCGTCAGTCTCGCCGGCCGTGTCGATCGAAAGCAGCGCAAGCGGACCTTGACTTTGCGCACGTCCGACTCGTTGAAGAAGATCTTGGCCGCCTTGGTGCCCTTCTCGAAGTCGTCGCGACCGACCTGGAAGTACTTCTTAATGTCCTTCTTGTCGAGGACGGCGCCCGTTTCCTGCGTCGACGAGCAAAGTCAGAGATAGTGTGAGCCGGAAGAGTGGGCGCCCGACGCACGCTGTCTTTGTAGACCGTCTTCGAAACGACTTCCTGTCCGCCCTGCGTGTTGAGGACAACCTTGGTCGGCAGCTTCTTCGTCTCCTCGCCGATCATGTTGTAGCTGCGCACGCACCACACGGTAGCTGGAAGCGTCAGCGCCAGTCGCCGGAACTGAAGTCGATACGCAAGCGACCCGGACGCACCCGACGATCCCGATACTCAAGTCCTTGCCCAGCACGAACGGGATCTTGAACGCCACGCGCTTCTGAGACTCCTTCGTCCTCATCGCAGTGATCATGCCCTCGAGTGCGGTGCGAAGGTCGAGGTTGACGACGGGTTCGGCGACTCCTTCGCCTTCTTCGTCGCCTTCGAGCGTGATGACCTCCTGCGTGGGCGAGCATGAGTTCAGCGCATCCGGAGGAGAGGAGCAAGCCTCACGCCGTAGAACTTGTCGAGGTCGAACTCGCTGCCGAAAGTTGGCGGAACGAAGAACGTCTCGATATGGAACTTCATGTCGTGCAGGTCCTGCGAGACGGTGGCAGTCAGCGCTTCTCCTGACACAACGTAGCCAGGGAACGAACCATGCGCTTGGCCTTGGCGACGTGGAAGAGTTGTTCGACACCTTTGATCGGGTCATCATTGTCCGTCACCCAGTACGCGCGGTTGTTCGCATTCGGCGTGCTACCCAGGAAGTCTGAGGTCAGCGGCGTTGACTCCACGGATAACAAAGAGAACGCACAGCTCGCGGAAGGCGTTGTTTGCGAGACTGAAGACGTTGGCGACGATGTTCTGCCCCTCGTTCGGCCGGAACATTCCTGCCAGGAAGTTCTCGTCCGCCTCAGCCTCTGTGCGGGGGTGAGAAGATGCGATGATGAGCGTGAGTTACGGCAAAGAACGCTCGGATACGCACTCTCAAGCAGGTCCTTGAGGAAGCGGATGTTTTGAGCCGTGATCTGCTGGAGCGGGAGCAGGAGGTAGCAGTTGTCGCCGACATCGCCCTTTGACGATGCCTATATATCAAGCTGTCAGTCTTGAATGTCAGGCGGCCGCAGAGGAGCGAACATACCGTGTTCCAGATGACAATCCCGACGTGATCCTTCGGGCTGGCGATGACCTTGCGCTTCATCATGGCATACGCGGCCCTCAGACACTCCTCCATCTTGCTCTTCGCCGGTGCGCCCTTCCAAACGACCGCATTGGCTTGCGACGAGGGAGCAGCGGTCGAAGTGGGGGTCGGGTCGGAGGGATGTGAGGACGAAGGAGCGAGCATTGGCTCGAGCATGGTCGGTGTCGCCTCGATGCACCACAAGATCGAGTCTTTGGTGTACCGGTAGTCCTCCTGGAGGTCATCCTCGTCGTCGCTGTCGACTCCAGCCGTCCACTCGTCTGCCGGGTCGACGGGGAACAAGCGGCGTCAGCAGGCGTCGCGGCGGTTGGAGCGCGTGTCAGACCGTGCTCACCGTATCTTCCAAACGATCGCGACATCCTTCAGCAGCGCAGCAGCGAGAGCAAGCGAGGACGAGCGTGTGGTCGCAGGTTGACATCGCAGGTTGACCTCGCCCGCCTGTGGCTCTCCTCGCGCTTGCTGGCTTTGTCGAGTGCAGTGGACGGGAGTAGGGTCTCTCTTCAAGGCTAGCTGGGCTTGCGGAGCGCCCTTGCGTTGGACGACTCTCGAGGCTCCCTCGTCGCTCAACATGGTCGAGGTGGCTCAACAACGTGGTGGGCGCCATGGGAGGGTCGCAGAAGGGCGCAGAGGGCTAAGCAGACTGCTTGCGGCTTCCCTGGGCTGCTCGACTTTTTCTGTGCTCGAGGGAGGCCCCGTATCGACACCTTTTCCCGCTCACTCGTCCCGGCGGCGGTGCTTGCGGGACGCGCGCCTCCTTTCGCCAGAAAAGGCTTGCGCGCTTCCAGATCTCGGTGCGAGCGTGAAGGTCCGCGGACCCCGACGGGAGAGACGGAACCTCCATGAAGGACTGGTCTCTTCCGACCACCTTGCTGCGCTGCTCTCGCTTCTTTCTCCTCTTCCGCTCATCTACTGCAACCTACGACCGACTGACATCATGTGGCGACCGGGCGCGCGTTTCTTGCCCTCGGCGCAAGTGGGCATTCGCTCAGGCGGGCAGGGTTCTTCGGCGGTAGTTCACGCGCATCAGTACGTGCCGCGCCCTTTCTTCGCCTTACTTATTGTGAGCTGACGCACTCTTGCACAGTAACGTACAAAGCGACTCGGAAGACGACGACGGCTTTGCGCACGTCCACGCCAAGCACGCCTACGAGAATTTTGACGAGGTTGCGCCGCACGAGATTGACCCGTACGTGCCGCTGTCTCTTTCGAATGCATCACAAGCTCGAGCTGATGCCGGCCGCAACACCCAGCCTCCGCGATGTTGCGGCTTCGTTCCTCCTCGAAATGTTCGAGGAACTCTGGCGAATTATGAAGCCGAACGAGTATCGCGGCGACAACAAAAGCGACCTCCTCGCTCACATCCACCGACACTGCCTCCCCTCGCTCCTCAAGCACATCCCGCCTCGGATCCACCACACCGTCGCGCCCGAAACGGTCTACATCGCCTGGCTGTACTTTGTCTCCGATTCGGGCCGGCTCAACTCGATGGACCGGATGCAGTACGTCGACTGGGCGCTGAAGGAGCGGTTGCTGCCGACGCCGGGTTGGGAGACATTGGAGTACTCGGAGGATGTGAAAGTCGAGACTTGGGCAGACTGCGTCCAGCTGCTCGAGTGGTACAGGTGCTTCGCCTCTCCTTCCTTCATGTATGAGCGGCGCTGACGATCGCTGCACAGATGGACGAAGCTACCGCACATCATTGAGCGCAACAAGGCCTTCGGTGTTCACTCGAGACAGGTTCGTCCCGCGCTCTTGGCTCCGTCCTGGAAGCGCTGGACTGACCATCTCAAGCGCAGGCCGCCGACGGACACGCTACGCAGTACCAACTTGAACGCCAGGCCGCCTACGTCCGGTTTCGCCTCGAAGACCCGTCCGTTGCGTCCACCGCTCTCTGCTGCTGCTCCCGCTCACACTTCTCGTTGACAGTCTCGACCCCATCTCTGCGTTGCTCCTTATCCGCACGTTTGAATCCGCCCTCGCAACCATCAGGCCCGGCACGACCTACATCGGGATCAAAGACGCCCTCGTCTCGACTTTCGCCCGCCTCGTCACAGACTTCCGGCCTCCACCTCCCCCGCACTCCTCTTCACGCCGGTCAAACGACCACGACCGCCTCGACGACCACCCCGACCACCCACACACGCACGACGGTCGCTTCCTCTCTCTGCACTTCCAGCCCTCGCGAGACGAACTTTACCGCGGCTTCATACACGCGCGGTCTCGCCACCCGTCAAGCGTTTCAAGATATCGACGACGTCTCGCGTATCAAGGTTGATGCGGTGTGGATGACTCGGTGTCGAAAGGCTCTTGGGCTGGGACCGGACGACGTTGCTGAAGGAGATGGCGGTGGATGACAAGGTGCTGGAGCGGTTGAGCTGGAAGGCGTGGAAGGACAAGGTACTCGGCGGGAAGAGGGAGGAGCGGGAGGAGGAGGACTTTGTGCGTCTGACCTTCCCGTCGACGCGCTTGCGAATCGACTCGCCGCTAAGTTCGTCTTCTCGCGCGCAGGAGCTGCTATGACGATGTAGCTACACTTCCTAGATTTGGGAGGCAACCCTCGATCGGACTCGAGACCCGTTGCTTCAGACTAGACTGCCATTGCGTAGACAAATTCGCCCACACAGCGGCAGCGTTTCGATCGCTCAGCCGACGTGCTAAATGGTAAGGCTTGTACATAAGAACATGGTGGTGAATGAGGAAAGCTCGAGAGAGCCGGGAAAGGTGAGAGAAGTGAGGTATTTTAGAGGTCGCGCATGACGGCGTCCTCCTTGTGCTCGCCCTTCTCGACCGGGTTCTTCTGCGCGCCGGCGTAGTAAGCCTCCTTGTCCTCGTCGTGGAGGTTCTCGTCGAGGCTGCGCGTAAGTCGAGTCAGCGTGAGAATCTCGAGCGGGCGAAGGCGTAGACGCACATCTGCTTGCGGAACTTGTTCGAGTGGAGGGCGTTCGAGTTGCGGTAGAGGATGTCGACTTGCTCGAGCGCGAGTCCCTTGGTCTCGTAGATGAAGCTGTGCGAGGGCGGGGGTTTACGAAGGTCAGCTCGAGATTCGTCTGCGTCCTCGAAGGCGATGGGTTGCTCACAAGAACGTGAAGATGAAGCACAACACACAGGCCCCGCCCCACTGCTCGCCAGGGAGAGTCGAGAGTCAGTTGCGGACACCAGGCGACACGAAGGGGAAGTCGGACGCACGATCCAGAAGACGTTCGAGCCGAGTCCGGCAGATCCGGGCTTGTCATCGACGAGGTAGGGCGTGGCGTAGCCAATACCAAAGTTCCACTGCGCCCGAGCACGCCAACACGTCAGCGGGGCCGTCACTCGAGGAAAAGCGAGGAAAAGGCCAACGCACAAGCCAGTTCGAGGCGGTCGACATGGCCATGCACTTTCCACGGATCGAGAGGGGGTAGATCTCGGACGTGACGACCCAGGCGAAGGGTCCCCAGGTCGCGGCGAAGTGGGCGATGAAGATGCAGACAAAGGCGATGAGGACCTTCTGGCCGGCCTTGTTGTCCGCCGAGACGCCGACGCCGGTTCCGGCAACGATGAAGTGGCAGACGCTGCGCGCGCGAGTGCATCAGTACGGGTGGGAAAGCGGGAAAGAGCGCGGCAGACGCACCACATGGCGGCGGCACCGTAGAGGAGGAGCGAGCGACGTCCGACGCGGTCAACGGCGAGAATACCCGGGATGGTGGCGCCCACGTTGACGACGTTGGTGGCGATAGTGATGATGAAGGGGTTGTTGATGCCCGAGCGACGGAAGAAGGTCGTGCCGTAGTCTGCGCGCGAAAGGCGATCAGTAACGCGCATCTGGCCGAGTGAACAGCGCCGCCGGACTCACAGAAAATGAAGTTGATGCCCGAGAGCTGTTGGAGCGCCTGGAGACCGATACCAGTCCACGCGCGCTGTCCGTTCTTTCCCTCGCCGTTCGAGAAGCATGCGAGCCACGAAGTCTGGCCGATCGAGCGCTCGTGGTGCAAGTTGGCCGCGATCTCGGCGAGTTCCTCGTTGACTTCCTGCGAGTCCGGGTCGCGGGACAAGATGCGTGCGAGAGCCTTGCGGGCCTTCTCTTCCTTGTCCTTGAGGAGGAGCCAGCGGGGCGACTCGGGGAGCACAAGGAGACCGGTCGCGAGGATGACTGCGGCGAGACGAGCGTGAGCAAGTCTTTCCTATCGCAAGAACAAGGAAGTGCGGGCTCACAAGCCCAGATGAACTGGAGACCGATCGGGATCTGGTAAGCGGCGGCGGTCGAGCGGTTCTTGGTGCCGTTGACGACGACGGCGGCAATAAGCAGACCGATGGTGATCATCCACTGGTATCCGGAGACGATGGCACCGCGGATCGACTTGGGCGCGCACTCGGCCTGGTACCTGTTTGCGAAGGAGCGGGAGGAAGTCGCCGTCAGTCGCTGTTCTCGCTTCGTCGTCGGAAGAGGAAGCGCGCTACGCACATGGGGACCAAGCAGGAGGTGCCGCCGACGCCGAGACCGGCAAAGACACGGCCGACGACGAAGGTCGCGATGTTCTTCGCTCCAGTCTGGCAGGCGACGCCGATGCAGAAGAGGATGAGGTAGGCGCAGATACCGAAACGACGGCCGAGGGTGTCACCGACGGGGTAGGCGCCGAGTGCGCCGAAGAAGGTGCCGGCGGAGAGGATCGAGGTGACGAGCGAGTCGCGGCCAGACGAGAGCGTGGGAATGCCGTTGGCGTCGGGCGGGCCGTCGCCAAAGATGCGGAGCCAGGTGTTCATCTCCTTGACACCCGCGATGTAGCCGGTGTCGTAGCCGTACAGGAAACCACCTGCGGAAGCGGCAAAGGAAGCGCGGCTCAGTAAAATGGCACGGGACCAAGTGACGTCTCTGGAGCGGCGCTCTGAACGCACCGAAGGCAGCAAACGACGCCCTGTGTCGTTGGAAAGCGAGAAGAACGCGGGCGGGTCAGTTTCGATTCGTTTGCGAGGAAAGCTAGCGAGCGATCTTTCCGGGGAGAACAGCTGCGAGGCGGGACTCGCGTCTTCCCCTGCCGCTGTCCTCCCCGTACGCTCGAAGCAGACGCATGTTACGCACATTGCGACGGCGAGGGGGCGAATCTGCCCCGTAGGGACGGGCACGCCGGACGTGACCATTGTTGAGTGTCGAGGTTCGGTCGGGTCGAGCAGGTGAGGGAGGGCGGCTGGTGTGCGGCGAGGAGTGAGAGGGTCACGAGCGTGTGCTCTGCGTCAAAATCGAGTGGTCTGCGACTGCACGGGTGCACACGAGTGCGATGGCGAGGAGAAAGAGGGAAAGGAAAGAAAGCGGAGCCCGCTGCTCAGGCTCCCAACCGAGCTCCACCCTCTTCCCCCGCTTGTCCCTCGTCTCGCTCGGATCGATGGCCACACTCTTTCCACGAACCTCGGCAGACGCGGCCCCAGACTCTCCCTCTCCGCCCCCCTCAGCCCACCCAGCTCCTTCTCCTCGCCGCCATCCTCTCTGCGCAAGACACTCGTCTCCCAGCGCGTCAGCTTTGCTTCCAGTCGGGCGATCCTTGCTCTGGCAGACAGTCGACGTCATCTTGCACCGTTTCGAAACGAGGAACAGCTTCTCTCGTGGTCCGCGACAACCCTCGGTCTTTCCCCCTCTCGTCTTCTATTCTCCGCCTCCTCCTTTCTGGGGTCGACAGACGGCGCGGGCTGTCGATGTGCCCACGAACGAGCCGCCATCCCCCCGAGTCTGCCCGTCCAGCCATCAAAACCAGCCTTCTCCTCGCCTCCTCGCTTGGTTTGCCTGCCTTGCTGCGTTCAACGCCGTCATCGATACCAGCTCACGTGACCCGCTCCCGCTCCCGCTCCTCCGCTGCCATTCTTCGACCTCCTCTTGAAGCCGCGGTCCCGCTGCATCCGGGACACACGATCCGCCAACCTGTTCGCCGCACTTCGCCGACGCGACGAGCGCGGAGACCCCGTCTCAGGAGGTTTGCTTCCACGGGGTTGCGGCGAGCTCGAGATTGATCTCGCGTGCTGCGCGCGAAGACGCCGCGCAAATCATTCTGGCGCGCGATCGAGCGTGCCAGAGGAAGGCAGGCGGGGAGTGGGCGGGATTGCAGCTGGCTATGTTGCTGGCTGCTGGACGGTGCACATTGCAGGAGATACTCCAGCTCGTCTGCTGCTGGGCGGGACTCGCTCTTGCCGTCCCCGCAAGGTCCAGCGGTGTCGTTTCTTAATTTCCTCCAAGCTGCTCAACCCGCCCTTCTGTTGCTCTTGCTGGTTCTGCGGGCATCGAGCAGCTCCCCCGCAACTGCTGTACCGTTCCGCATCAATGGCCGTCTAGCTCGCACCTCCCGCCAAACGAAACTCCCCGCCCGTCCCTTCGCAGCTCCGCTTCCTGCTCTTCCCTTCTCGCTCGGAGGACTCGGCCGTCTCGCTCGAGGTCACCAGGCTATGACACTGCTCAACGCATGTCAACCTGATTGTCACCGAAGGCGGAACGTCACAATGCGCCCGAAGAAATCGCAGGACCCGCTCACTGCAGACGCACGCGGCCACACCAACCACCGAGCCAGCTTCCGTAAGCTCTATTTAACGATTGCAAGGCTTGGCGCTGTCCAGTCGGTGGTGGCGAGACCGAGCTGGCGAGGCCGAGGAGGGTCCGGCGTCGGTCGGTCCGTGAGGCGTGAGGAGAAGTGAGAGGATGAGGGAGGACCCCAAGGATCGCGGCGGAAGCGCCACCACTATGTACCGCAGCGGAATTACTTCGACAGCCTGCGGCGCTGCTCGCTGGCGAGTCCCTCCCCCTCGCTCAGCGTTCAGAGTGAGCTCTCTAGCTGACCTTCGCAATTCGCCTCCTACTTTGCGCACTCTGGCTGATGCACAGCGAGACGTCGAACAGGCTATAACACGCTCGAACTCGTCGATGACAAGCCCGGATCTGCCGGACTCGGCTCGAACGTCTTCTGGATCGTGCGTCCGACATCCCCTTCGTGCCGCTTGGTGTCCGCAACTGACTCTCTTCTCTCCCTGGCGAAGAGTGGGGCGGGTGCTGCGTCGCGTGCTTCATCTTCACGTTTTTGTGAGCATCTCATCGCCTTCGAGGAGGCAGACGAAGCTCGAGCTGACCTTCGCAACCCCCGCCCTCGCTCGCACAGCTTCATCTACGAGACCAAGGGACTCGCGCTCGAGCAAGTCGACATCCTCTACCGCAACTCGAACGCCCTCCACTCGAACAAGTTCCGCAAGCAGATGTGCGTCCGCGTCTCCCCCTCCCTTCAGATCCTCGCGCTAACTCGATTCGCACGCAGCCTTGACGAGAACCTCCACGACGAGGACAAGGAGGCTTACTACGCCGGTGCGCAGAAGAACCCGGTCGAGAAGGGCGAGCACAGGGAGGACGCTATCATGCGCGACCTCTGAAACCGTTCTAATCCCCTCGCCTCTCCCGGCTCTCACCCTCCTCTCTTTCCACACTGTGTTCTTACGCACCGTATTCCTAGGTGCAGCCTCTTGACTAGTGAGAGCATCTCTTGTAGTTGCTCGCAAACCGCTGCCGGTGTAGGCGGGTTTCCTCGAAACGGCAGTCTAGTCTGAAGCAGCGAGTCGACGTTCCATGTGAGCGGCGGGCTGGCAGCCTGCTCGGCACGCAAGTCGAGCGGAAAGCACTTCCTGGGCGCCAGAGCGAAACAGCAGGGAGCCGAACAGGCCAACTTGAAGCGACGGCCCATGCTCTAGCTCCTTGTGCTTCGCTTCCCTCCTCCGACTCGTTGCCGGAGACTGAATCAAAGTGCGCGAGCGGAAAAAGCGACGGTGAGGGACTGAGCTAACCCTGGGCAAGAACGAGCGCGGGGCACAGCGAGCCTCAGCGTCGAATACTCCGAGCGGATGCACTGCCGCTGCATCGTGCTTCGACAGCTCAGCACTTCAACGGCGCCTCCTTCTGTGTTCGATAGCGGCGATTTCAAGCAAGTCAGGTGAGGAAACGAAAGGAAAGCAGGACGACGGAGCGCAGGAGGAGGAAGTGTAAGCAGAGAGTGGCCTGGCGGTTCCGTAGCGAGCCAGCTACCCACGTGAACCCTTCAGCGTGCATCTCTTCGCTTCTCCCAACCCTGCACAGCCGTTTCGGCGAGGTGTGCGTTGCGACTGATGAGGACGAGCGGGTGAGGTGGCAAGCGAGCGGCGAAGGCGACCGCCGAGCAAGTCAGCTGTTTTGTCTGAGCATCGTACAGTCCAGCCAATCGGTCCATCCGCGCTCGAAGGGTTTGTGGGCGATGGCAGAGCCTGTCGTCGCTCGCCTCGGGGTTCGCTCACGACTCGTTGCTCTCCTCCCGCTCACTGCTCACCATGGCGCCTGCTGCCAGCCACACCATCATGGACGCAATCCGCTCACACGTACTCACCGTCGAAACAGCGAAAACGGTGCGTTCGCTCGCAGTCTCGCCTCCCTCCGAGACGATGCAGCTGACACGGCTCGCTCGACCCTCACACAGCTCGTGTTCTGGTGCGAAGGAGCTCACATCTCCTCCAAAAGCTCAAGCTAACCCTCGCCTACGCAGGACCCTCGTCTGCCGCCAGTGCGTCCGGATTGTGCGACACCTCCGCGCAAGGGGTCTCCTCACGGCCGCGCGCGAGGCCTATCTTGCGACGGTCCAGCGAGGGTTCGGGTTGATGATGCTTCTCCCGTCGGTGCGGAACAAGGTGGCGGGAGAGCTGGATAAGGTGACGCTTGAATTGGAGGAGAAGGTGCGTTTGCTCGCTCATCCCCTGCTGCGCGCCCCACCAAGCTAACGAGTCCACTGAATGGCATACAGCTCGCCCCAAAACACCCCGACGCACCGTCCTTCCGCTCGCTCCCCGACAAAGGTCTCTCGGCGGAAGACGTCTCGACAGCCCTCACCAAGATGAGCGAGTTGCCGAACACAAAGTGGGAGAACGGGCGTGTCAGTGGAGCAGTCTACCATGGCGGTAAGGACATGGGCGAGATCTGGAAGGAGGCGTTTGGAAAGTTTGAAGTGGCGAATCCGTTGCACGCGGACGTCTTCCCAGGTGCGTTCGTTCCCGCTCCTTTCGCCTTTGAGACGGGTTCTAACTCGCTCAACGATGGTACAGGCGTCCGACAGATGGACGCCGAGATTGTCTCGATGTGTCTCTCGCTGTACAACTCGCCCCTGCCCGCCTCTACAATCGACGAATACGGCGGCGCGGGCACGACGACCTCGGGCGGGACAGAGAGTATCCTCATGGCTTGCAAGGCGTATCGAGACCGTGCGAGGGCAGAGTACGGGATCACCGAGCCCGAGATGTGCGTCGTCCCCCTCCTTACTCCTCTTGCGCGGACTGACCCGTGGAGCGCAGGATCGTCCCTATCTCCGCCCACGCCGCGTTCGACAAAGCCGCTCACTACTTCAACATCAAGATCCACCACATCCCCGTCGACCTCAAGACGCGGCGGGTGCAGATCAAGAAGGTTCGGCGGGCTATCAACCCGAACACGATCTTGCTCGTCGGGTCGGCACCTAACTTCCCTGATGGCGCTATCGACGGTACTTTCCTCTCTCCTCCTGCTCGCTCTCAAGAGGGTACTGACGGCACGAGACGGGACAGACATCCAAGCCTTGTCGGACCTCGCAGTCAAGTACCGCCTCGGCCTGCACGTCGACTGCTGCCTCGGCTCGTTCCTCGTTCCCTTCCTCGAGCGGGCGGGGTACCAGTCCGTCCCTTTCGACTTCCGTGTTCCAGGCGTGACGAGGTGCGTCTCCTCCCTGCCTTTCTCTTTTTCCCGCAACTGACCGTGTTTGCTCCCCGCGCAGCATCTCCTGCGACGTCCACAAGTACGCAATGGCACCCAAGGGAGCGAGCGTCATCATGTACCGCTCGAAAGCGCTGAGGAAGTACCAGTACGAAGTCATCACGACTTGGCCGGGCGGAGTGTACGCGACGCCTTCGATGGCTGGGTCTCGGTGCGTCACCATCACGCGCAGTTTTCTCGGAAGAGCAAGCGAGCTGACAGGCGGTCGGCGCAACAGACCAGGCGCGATCCTCGCCGGCGCATGGGCATCTCTCGTCCACATGGGCCTAGATGGCTACACCGCATCCTGCCACTCCATCGTCGGCGCCGCGAAGCGCATCGTACACGGTATCCGGAAGGACTTTCCCGAACTCTACGTGCTGGGAGACCCGCTCGTTAGTGTAGTTGCGTTTGGGAGTAAGACGGAGGGACAGGGGAATGGGCTGGGAAGGGTGCCGATTTACGAGGTTGGAGACAGGATGTCGAAGATGGGGTGGCACCGTGCGCGCCTTTCCTTTCGCCCTCTTCTCGCCCCGCAAGCTGAATTGTTCCCACACGCGCAGTCAACGCCCTCCAGAACCCTCCGGCGCTGCACATCGCCTGCACGCGCCTCACCGTTCCCGTCGTTGACGACTTGCTGCGCGACTTGCGTGCGGCGGTCGACGAGGTCAAGGCGATGGAGGAGGCGGGCAAGGGAAGCATGGTGATGCTGTGTGAGTCGCGCATATCTGTGGGTGGATCAACACCACGCTGACACACTACGAACGCAGATGGACTCGGATCGAGCAGCGCGGTCGGTGCGGGATTGGTAGGCGAGATGGCGTCTCGCTGTACGTTCTTCCTTGATCTCGGTGGCTTGAACTTAAGCTGATCTCGACGCTTTTCTTCTTCGCTTGCTGCAGACATGGACGTTGTACGTCGAGTCTCCCTATCTCGACCGCTCTGCGCAAGCTGACGTTCTCTCACGTCGCAGTTGTATGCCTAGACTGTCGTATGCTTCTCGCGCTTCACTGCTCCTGCGCTCCTCGCTCTCTCTTCCTCGACTTGTAGCGGTTGTGAACGCCCATCCAGTAGACATGCGAGAAAACCTGCGTTGCGAAAAGTGCGAGAGGCTGAACAACAAAGGGACGACGAGAAGCCCGCTCACTTCCTCCGTCCACCTCCACCACCGCCCATCGACCCGCTCGCCGGTCCAGCCTTGCCCTTCGGGTTCTTCTTGCTCGGCTGATTCGACCTGCGCACGCGCTTCTCCTTGGCGATACGCTCCTTGCGAATCTCGGCCGCAGTCTTGAGCCCTCCCGGCGCGCTGCCAGGCTTGCCGGCCTTTCCAACCCTCCGCTTCGCCGCCTTGCCCTTCCCGCCGCTCGCTCCGCCCTCGGAAGACTCGTTCGGCGCCGCACCCTGGTGACGGAAGCGCTTGCCGCCCTGCACCGTCCGGCCCTTGATCTCCTGGTCTCCAACGCGGGGAACGCTGATGCGCGTGTTCTTCCTCCACTCGTCAAAGACGCCGCTCTTGAATGACGCAGGCAAGCGCTGGCCCGACTCGCCGCGGATGAGCTTCTTGTTGTCGGCGCCGACCTGGTCCGCCCGGACGAACTTCTTCGACTTGCGGTCCCACTTGAGCGTCGAGGCGCGCTGCGCGAGGAGCTCGGCGGGAGTGCCTTCCGTGTCGCCGTGGCCGGCGATGTCGTAGGTCGAGTGGGCGGCCTGCGCGACGAACGACTCTCCGTTCGTGAGGGCGTAGCTACGGGCGGAAGCGGGAGAGTCAGCAAAGGCACTCTTCAGAACTGAGATTACGGAGAGCTCGAACGCACCCAGCCTCGGTCGCGGCGCCTTCCTGCTCGTAGCCCATGAAGAAGCGGTCATCGCGCCAGGACTTGCCCGACCCGCCTTCCGACTGCTTGGCGCGCTTCGCCGGCTTCTTGCCAAAGACGGCCTGCGACGCGCGTCACATCAGTACGGAGTAATCGGGAGAGGGCAGCGACGTTGACGCACCTCGAGTTCCTCCTCGTCCGCCTCGTCAAGGTCAACCTTGGCCGGCCGCTTCGGCTGCTCGATCTCAGCAACCTCCATCTCCTCGTCGTCGTCCCGCTCCGCGCCCTCAGGCAGCGCCGGCAGATCCTCCTCCCCAACAGCTTTGACCAACTCCCTCGCCCTCTCGCTCTTCAAGATCGCCTTCCTGCGCTCCTTCATCAGCTGCGCGATCGAGCCTTCCGAACCGCCGTTCTTGCCCTTGGCCGTCACCTCGAACACCGTCTCAGGCGGCCGGAACCCACTAATCTTGGCGAGGAGGTCCGCCCTCTCGCGCTCCGTCTGCTTGACCTTGCCAACCTCCTCGCTCGACGCTCCTCCAACCACCTCATCATAAACCGGATGTTCTTCTCCCACTGCGCCCACCTCCCCTCGTCCCGCCTTCGCCGCCCTCTCAGCCTTCGCGCGCGCCATCTCCTTCGCACGCCTATACGACTCGGGACTCGCCTTCCCCAGTCCCCGCTCATACATCTTCTGTCCGCGCGCTGCGACGCCCTGAAGGATCTCGAGGTGTGGGTGGTGCGTGAGGAGAGAGCGGTGAGTCTCGAGGTCTAGGTCGGTCAAGGCGCGTGGAGGGGTACCGAGGATCAAGGTGTGGGAGTAGTCGGGTCCTGAGGCGTCGGTCGAGTCGAGAGGGCAGGTCTTGAGTGGTCGGGAGAGGAAGAGTTCGAGGTCGAGCAAGTAGGGCACGTCCGAACTCGTCACGAACGTATACGCCCAACCCGTCCGTCCCGCACGCGCCGTCCTTCCAACCCGATGCACAAAGTTCCTCGTCCCGTTCGGGAAATCGTAATTGACGACGTTCTCGACCCCGGGGACGTCGATACCGCGCGCTGCGAGGTCCGTGACGACGAGGATCGAAGTCTGGCCCGAGCGGAAGCGGGAGAGGGCGATCTTGCGCGCTGTTTGGTCCATCGAGCCGTAGATGGACGAGACGGCGTAGTGTGCGGCAGAGAGGAGGGACGAGATGTACTCGACGTGGTGCTTGGTCGAGACAAAGACGACGGTTTGGTGCGGGGCGACTTCGGCACCGTTGACCTTGTCCTTCTCGTCGTCGTCCTCGTCCGCCCCACGCTTCCGCTTCTTCCCGCGGTCGTCGCCGAACCCGCGTCCCTTGCCCTTCCCTCGCCCGCCGCTCCCATGCGAATGACCTCGCCGCTCCCCCTCGCCATTCATAACCGCCTCATTCTCCCTCTTGACCCTCGCATTCTCTTCCACCCTCTGCTGCTCCGTCATAACCGGCACCCTGACGACCTCCCTCAACAACCCAAGCAAGACGGCCTCCTTCTCACTCGCCTTGACTTCGAGAAAGGCCATCCGGAGGTCCTTGCTGATCTTCTGATCGACGTCGAGGCGGATCAACTTGGGATTCTGCAACCCGGCTTTCGCGAACCCGACGAGCGAGGAGGGGAGAGTGGCGGAGAAGAGGAGGGTCTGGCGAGTTGCGGGTACGCGGTGGAGGATCTCGTGGAGTTGTTCTGCGAAACCGAGTTCGAAGAGTCGGTCGGCTTCGTCGATTATGAGTGACTGGATCGAGGAGAGCGAGTAGGACATCTCGACGAGGAGGTGGAGGAATCGGCCGGGCGTGGCGATGATGCTGCCGGGCGGGAGAACATTAGTTCGGCTGAGAAGAGAGAAAGGGAGGAGAGTAAGCACGCACATGTCGGGGTTCCCAGCCATCAACTCGAATTGGCTCTCCATCCCTTCTCCACCCACAATCATCGCCCACCTCAACGCCTCTCCCTCTCCCTTGATGCCCCTCGCCAAATCCTTCCCGACCTTCAACACCTGCAACGCCAACTCGCGCGTCGGGACCAGGATCAATCCGCGCGCACCAAACTTGTCCGAGTGGGTCCAGAGTGTCGCGAGGAGCGGGAGGAGGTAGCACAAGGTCTTTCCGGACCCTGTGCGCGCCATGCAGAGGTGGTCCCGCGCGACAGTGATCTTCTTCCCTTTGTCCGTGACGATCGATTCGGTTGAGCCGAGGATCGAGGGGAGTGCGAGGCGTTGGATTGGAGTCGGCGTGGTGAACCCGCGCTGGAGGAGGGCTTTGAGGAGGAGGGGAGGCAATCCGAGGGACTGGAAGGATCCGCCGCCTGTCAAGCCCTTGGACTGCTTCGCATCCTTGCCCTTTCGCACGAGCGCCGCTCCCTCGGACAAGTTCCTCGAGTGCTGCAGGGACGCGAGGGAGGCGAACAAGGCATCCTCGGCACCTTCGTCGCCCGAGTCGGTCGCTGCGGCTGGTGCGGGCTTGGACGAGGTGGAGGGTTTGGTGCGCACGGTCTTTGTGGGCTTGCGCGAGGTGGATGGGCCGAGGAGGGCGGACGAGATGTCGACCTGAGTGTCCGAGTCGCTGTCCATCGCGGCGGGTCCGTTCAAACGGGAGAGCCTAGCGAGTCAAGCGAGTCTAGACCTTGTAGCGTGCACACGAAGTAGCACAGCAAACCAGCGAGCGAGAGAGCGAGTCGAAGGTGATGAAGGTGCGGTCGAGCTTGGGTGCGAAACTCTCTTGGGTGCGAAACTGACGTGGCAGCTGGGCAGAAACTAGTCACGTGACCGGCCCCACTCCTTCGGCCCGGAGGCCCAACTTCGTGCGGAGACTCTCTCTTCGTTCTCTCTTCCAACGACGAGGACGACGACAGCGACGATGGCACCGGACGCAGCAGCACTCTCGCAGCCTCCTCACTCGGGCACCAGGCAGGACCAGGACGCAGAGTCGTTCGGGTTCGAGAAGGGAGACTTGGCCGCACTCGTCACGCCACCCAAGTTCGACTCGCTCGAAGACGAGAGGCAGTACTTGAAGGAACGCATCGCACTCGCATGCAGGATCTTTGCTCAGTACGGACTCGACCACCACATCGTGAGTTGACGCGACGAGGGTCCGGCTATTCTCTTCCTCGCGGTGCGGGGAAGCCACTTTGCGCGGTTGACACGACTGTGGGCGAGCTGGGCGACCTCTTACAGCTTCATTGCCACGTTTGGAGGCTGCATGTGTCGTCGGATCGACGCCGGGTGCGCTGGAACTGCCAGAACTGACCCTCGCTTCCTTCCTACCAGGCTGGCCATCTCACCGTCCGCGTTCCGGGCGAGCCCGACTCGTTCTACGTCAACCCATTCTCGCGCAGCTTCAAGTGTCCGTCTCAGCGCCATCTTGAACCCCGTCAAACCCGCTGACACTTAGCGAGGTCGCGCAGTGATGGATGCCGAGGATATCATCACCGTCTCGCACGAGGGCGACGTGATTGGCGGTGGAAAGCCTGGGCGTAGGGTGGTCAACAAGGCTGGGTTCTTGAGTCCGTCCGATCTCCCTCTCTCCTCGCTTTCCTTCGTGCGCTGACCCTTCTTCGCGCAGTCCACTCCTCCGTCCGTTCGCCCTCTCTCGCTCGAGAGAATAGGTCACTGCTGATGTGTACATAAGCAGATCCACAAAGCCCGCCCGGACGTCCAGGCGATCTGCCACTCGCACTCGCCATACGGCAAAGCCTGGTCAACTCTCGGCCTTCCCGTTCGTCCCTTCCTCCCTTCCCCTCCTTTCTCTCACTCACAGGCTCGCTAATGCTCCCCTCCCCTCGCGGCGCCCGCAGCTCGAATACACAACGCAAGACTCGTGCGCCTTCTACGGCCGCCAATCCGTCCTCGACTCGTTCGGCGGCGTGGTCCTCTCGAAATCCGAGGGCGCGCGGATCGCTGAAAAGTTGGGAGATGGGGTGTTGGTCGTCTTGCAGAACCATGGGTTGTTGTGCGTCCCCTTCCTCCCAGACTCCGGAGGTTGATGGGAGGAGCTGATGGGAGTTTGTTGGTGGCGGGATAGGACGGTCGGCCACACGATCGACGCAGCCGTCGCACGCTTCATCCTCGCCGAAGAACAATGCCGCGTCTCTCTCCTCGCGCACGGGGCCGCCCAGTCACTCGGGACGAAAGTCATCCAGATTGCGGACGAGGAGGCAAAGTTTACGAGCAACCAGGGGGAGGAACCAATTGCTTACTTTATGGCCTCGGGCTACTTTGAGGTTGCGGAGCACCTCTGGGGTGAGGAGGTGAGGGCGAAGAGGAACTAGGTGCGAGGAGGAGGAGGAGGAGGAGGAGGGTGTCGGTTTGTTTGATTCCCTTCCGGTTCTACTCTCGATCAGTACCCTGTAAAGCATTCGTCATCAGTATCTGCGCACTCCAGGAACGAGAGGACGAGGAGGGCGAGCACTCCTCCTCGACGCTCGACGAGGTGACCTTCCCAATCATCCGACGCTCCTTCTCTAGCCGCTCGCTGCTCATGCCCGGCCCTCTCCTACACTCGCAAAGCCAGCGCAAGGACGTTGCATTGCCCAGCGTCGCTTAAAAACGAGTCGTCGTTCGTGAGCTCCCCTCGCACTCTCCTCTCCCTCGCGAAAGAAAGATGCCGCTAGTAGTCATGACAAGCCAACAGAACGTATGCCGTACATGCCCGAAAAACCCAATACGATCCCCAGCCTCGCATCTATCGCCCGCCCTCCTCCTCCTCCTCCTCATCCGGAAGCGACCAACTTCTCGTTCGCCCTCCTCGCCGCCTCCCTCCCGCTCCTCATCGGTGTCCCTCCACCTGCTCCTGACGCTCGGCGCTGGTGGTCCACGACGCGGATCTTGGCCTGCACAAAGCCAAGCTCTTTCCTCCCTACCTCTTCTTGCTCTTCCTTCGGCTCAAGCGCAGGCTTCGCCTTCCCCTTCTTCTTGCTCTTGCCCTTCGCCCTCCCACCAAGGAAGCCCGAACACTCCGCCGCACCACAGTAACACCTCTGATGGGAGGGATCGATGGCGGTGCCGGTGGAGAGGAGGATAGTGGATTCGTTGGTCGCGCTGGCGGTAGTGGTAGTAGGAGTTGGAGTGGTGGAGGTTGAGGTCGGGGCAGGGGTAGGGAGGAGGTTGGTGGAGGGAAGAGTAGGGGGAGCAAGAGCGGCAAAGTCTTGCCAGCCGTAGTCGTCTGCAGGCGGAGAGCATCAGTGTACAGCTTCTCTTTCGCGGAGTCGTCCAGCTACACTCGTCGACGATAGTGCCGAGCGAGTGCAGCGAAAGCGAGCGAATGAGAGCCGGACGTACAGGTCAACTCGGTCCCGGCGGGGATATCGTGGAGCGCGAACAAGCCCATCTGCGCGTTGTCAGAGCAGCAACCGCCATCAGCGCCGTCCCACTGAAGAAGGACCGCAGAGAAACGCAACCGCCTCGAACGCACCTGATACTCCTCAACACCCGCCAGCCGCCACCTCACAACCTCCAAGTTCGGACCACACGAATGGTTGATAAACCGCGCTGCGTTCCCTCGCTGTCCGGCATCGACGACTTCGTGTCCGTCGTAGTCCATGAAGTAACTGCGAGGTTGGGCGGAGTTAGCGGGGAGAAGAAGGGAGGAGCGAGGGAACGGACTAGGAAGTCTTGTCTGCGTAGGTCGTGAGGACACGGCGGTAGCTCTCGTCGCGCGAGATGATCTGTACTCCGAGGCGCGAACTTGCATCAGCGAACGGACTCAGCGGGAAGTCTATCCACTGAAGAGGGTGCGCCGGACGCACCTCGCCACGGTACTCGATGACAAAGTCGCCCTGCTTGATCGGCACCATCGTCTTGAGCCCGAACCCTCGATTCCCAGTCTGTGCGAGATGCTCGCTGATGCCCATCAGCTTCGACTCACGGGAGAACGTCGAAGCCTAGCCGTAGGTAGCGTAAGCACGCCGACGCACCCAGATGACCCTCAAACCGTCCTTGCCTTCGGGAATACCCTCGCGCTTGTTGAGCGGCGGGTTCGCGCACTTGTCCGGACCGCAGGGACACAGCTTCGGGTCGCAGCAATACTGCATCAGCCTGTTCAAATCCGCCAAACCCAATAAGTATCGCTATCTGGGAGGAGAAGCGATTATTGGAGAGACGGCGGACGAACCGGTTGATGCAGTCGACGCCGCAGCCCATCTCGCCTGGTCGTTTTGGAGGCGTGCAGGCGCAGATGGCGGGGATGGGCGCCTTGTCGGGTCCGCGGCCGACATAGACGTCTGTGCATCAGCGAACGGGCAAGGTCAGCAAGCTGCATCAGCGGGAAGCGCGCACACAACGAGCGAGAGGGACGCCGACGCACTCTTGCCGATATAGCGATACGGCTCAGGCTTCTTGCTCTTCTCGCGCTTCTCGATGTCCTCCTCCGTCGTCTTGACCCCTCCTTTCCCCTCGCGCCTAGCCTTGGCAGCCGCCGCACTCTCCCCGACCCGTCCCTTTCCCTTCCTGTTCTTGGCCTCCTCGACGAACCAGAAGTCGCGGAGGATATCGAAGGGCAGACGGAAGGGTGTGGGGGCATCGTCGTCGATGGAGGGCGAGAGGAGAGTGATGGCGTGGTGGATGGGCGGAGGGAGTGCAGTCGAGCGAGAAGGGACAATCGAGCGCCAGTTCCGTGCGCCCGACTCGCTGATCTCGACGTCTTCCGAGGCGGCGGACGACGAGCGCTTCTGCACAGGCACGTCGGACGACCAGTACAGCCCCGCGACGTAGTAGTGCTTCCCGTCTTTGCCGAGCGAAGGGTCGTCCTCCTCGTCCTCTCCATCCGCCTTGCCGGCGCGCGTCGTCCTTGCGCGCTTCGGCGGCGCAGCCTCGAATGCAGCAGGCTCTGAAGAACCCGACGAGCGCGACGGAGACGGCGTCGGCAGTTGTTGTTGTCCCTCGTTCACGTCCTCCTTGACCGCCAAACGAGGCTTCTTTGCGGAACTCGCTCGTTCTTCCGGCTCGACCGCGTCCGCTCCGTGTCCTCCGTCCTCCGAGAGCTCCGTCAGAGCCGATTCGACCGATTCCTCCCTCTGTGAGCGTTTTCCGAGACGCGTCTCTGCGGCGTCGAGGAGGGGCGGTCGCGGAGCGGGGGAAGGGGGAGCGGGCGAGTAAGCGAAGACGGATTTGATGGGCGAGGTCACTGCTGTGACTGCCTTTGCTGCGAGCGAGGCCAGCATGGTGAGGAGCGGACTGGCAGAGGGAAAGAGAGGCGCGACGAGGAGGACAGCGGTATCGCTTCGACAGAAGGAGCGGGTCGACATTTGACAAATCTAGTGAGTGTATCAGACACGCTGTACTGGTACGCATCTGACAGTCTGCGTCGTTGCGAGCGAGTGCTGAACTTGGCTCTTCGCCTCGTGCGAGTGGTCGCCCGCCTCACTTCTCGCCGTCTTCCTCGGATAGGGCTGTCTCTAGCTGTGAGCTCACATTCAGCTGCGCTCGTTACGACCCGGCCAACGGTTCTGCACCGCGAGGGAGGTGGACGGCTGAGCGGCGGTCGAGTCGGGGCCAAAAATCGGGGAACAAGGGCAGGCTCGTCGTGTGAGGGCGCAGGAACAGCGAGGGGGTGTCAAGGGGGTACTGCAAATTTGTTGCAGCTCGGTCAGGGTCATACGCGGGTTGCTCGAGGGAGGGCGGGCGGGTGGCTGCCTCGTCAAGGTGTGGAGGAGCGATGAGGAGAGCGGGCGTCATTGTGGCACTCTGGCGGGTCAGGGCAGCGTACGAGGCTGTTTGTGGGATTACAGAATTTCAGCAGTGCGCGCAACAGCCGCAGTGTTTCCGTCGCTGACCTCTTCCCTCCCACACAGCTTTCGCCTGCCTCTTCATCCTCTCTCTTTCCCCTTTTCCCTAAGCAGGAACCGACAGGATGAGCGACAAGTTGACGAGGATTGCGTTGGTCAACCCCGACCGGTACGTTCGCTTGCTTCCTCCACTGACGCGAGTCGTGGCGATAGAGACGGATGGAGGCTAACCTCCATTCCATACGCCGCAGATGCAAGGTGAGGGTGGCAGACCGCCTTTGAAGGTATGAGAGGACGAGGAGCTGACGGTGATGGTGCCCGCAGCCGAAGAAGTGCAGGCAGGAGTGCAAGAAGTCGTGCCCGGTCGTGCGAATGGGTGCGTTCGCTGCTGCCATTCTCCTCCGTTCTTTGCCTTACGCTCGTACATTCACAGGCAAGCTGTGTATCGAGGTCGACCCGTCGTCCAAGATTGCGTTCATCTCAGAGGAATTGTGCATTGGTTGCGGTATCTGCCCGAAAAAGTGCGTACGCTTTCCTCCCACTCAGCAGCTTGCAATTCACCGACATCGCTCTCACAGGTGCCCGTTCGAGGCCATCAACATCATCAACCTGCCGACCAACCTCGAGTCGCAAGTGACGCACCGGTACTCTGCCAACTCGTTCAAGCTCCACCGTCTCCCCACCCCTCGTCCGGGTCAGGTCCTCGGACTCGTCGGCACGAACGGTATCGGCAAGTCTACGGCGCTCAAGATCCTCTCGGGCAAGGTCAAGCCCAACCTTGGCAGGTTCGACAACCCGCCCGACTGGCAAGAGATCCTGCGGTACTTCCGCGGATCCGAGTTGCAGAACTACTTTACGAAGGTCCTCGAGGACAACTTGAAGCCGCTCATCAAGCCTCAGTATGTCGACCACATCCCGCGCGCCATCAAGGGGTCCCAGACCGTCAAGCAGATGCTCGACTCGAAGCTCGAGCTGGACAACCTCGACGACGTCATTCGCGACCTCGACCTGGACGTCGTCCTCGACCGTGAAATCAGCCAGCTGTCTGGAGGAGAGCTCCAGCGGTTCGCTATCGGCATGTCGTGTGTCCAGAACGCCGATGTGTGCGTCCCGCGCTCTTTTAGCGTCTCCTCGGCTCAAGCTCACGTCTCGCACACGCGCAGCTACATGTTTGACGAGCCGTCGTCGTACCTCGACGTCAAGCAGCGTCTCAACGCCGCGCGCATCATCCGCTCCCTCCTCCGCCCCGACAACTATGTCATCGCCGTCGAGCACGACCTGTCCGTCGCCGACTACCTCTCCGACTTTATCTGCTGCCTGTACGGCATGCCCTCGATGTACGGCGTCGTCACCATGCCCTTCTCGGTCCGGGAAGGCATCAACATCTTCCTCGACGGCAAGATCCCGACCGAGAACCTGCGCTTCCGCGAGGAGTCGCTCACCTTCAAGATCGCCGATGCGCAGGAGGAAGTCATTGCGGAAAAGTCGCGCAGGTACACGTACCCCGCCATGACCAAGACCCAGGGCAACTTCAAGCTCAACCTCGACGCTGGCTCGTTCACCGACTCGGAGATCATCGTCCTCCTCGGCGAGAACGGCACGGGCAAGACGACGTTCGTCAAGCTCCTCGCCGGCAAGCTCAAGCCCGACAACGAGAAGGACGAGCAGCACTTCTCCGTCTCGCTCAAGCCGCAGACGATCGCGCCCAAGTTCCCCGGAACCGTTCGCGAGCTCCTCCTCAAGCAGATCCGCGCCGCGTTCATGCACCCGCAGTTCAACACGGACGTCCTCAAGCCCATGAACCTCGAAAACATCATGGACCAGTACGTCACCACCCTCTCCGGCGGTGAGCTGCAGCGTGTCGCCATCGTCCTCGCACTCGGAAAGCCCGCCGACATCTACCTCATCGACGAGCCCTCGGCCTACCTCGACTCGGAGCAGCGTATTCTCGCCGCGAGGGTCATTAAGCGGTGGGTCTCGCGCTTCCCTCTAACTTGAAGCTTCCTACTCATCTTTCGCCCTCGCAGGTACATCCTTCACGCCAAGAAGACTGCGTTCATCGTCGAGCACGACATCGTCATGGCGACCTACCTCGCCGACCGCGTCGTCGTCTACTCGGGCACGCCCTCGGTCGAATCGTTCGCGACCGCGCCCGAGAGTCTCCTTACCGGCATGTACGTCACGTTCCCGCTCGTCGATGTCGGAGCTGTGCTGACGATGCTGCTGGACGGCCAACAGGAACAAGTTCTTGAAGTCGCTCGAGATCACCTTCCGACGAGACCCGGTGCGCTCCTCTGCGAACGTTCTGCTTCTGTACTCCTTACTGACATCCCATGTTCTCCTACAGACCAATTTCCGCCCCGTAAGACCGGCTATGACCGCCTTACGTCATTCGCCTCAACTGACGGCTGACCTTCCCCTCCTCCGCCTGCAGCGTATCAACAAGCTTGGCAGTCAGCTCGACACGTACGTGATATTCGCAGATGAAGCCAGAAAACGAGAGCTAAATTCTTGTCGCTTGTTACGCTCGCAGAGAGCAGAAGGTTCGCCTTCTCCCTCCCTTGCCTCCTTCCTCGAAGCTGACATACATTTTGTCTCTGTCCAGCTCGCGGGCAAGTTCTTCTTCACCGTGCGTATACGTCTCTCCAGCTCGTCCCGAAGCTGTCTGGCTGACCTCAGGCTGTTCGGACCCGCAGGACGCGCAAATCTAGATGCCGGATGTCGCCGCGCCTTCCGTCTTCGCCCCGTTGCATTGCTAGACACTTCTAATGTACCTTCTTGTCGCTGGACCCGTCACGAGCGAGTCGCGGTGGAGGGAAGCCAGAGGAGCGGAAGAGGAGGAGAGCGAGCACTCTCTCCCGGCAGCTCGGCCCGCTTATGGATAGGAGGCGCAGCGTGTGCCTCTTCGCAGCCGCTACGCCCATATTTGCGAGCCCTAACCCGTGCAAGGAGATGGGCGCGGACGAAGCGATGATTCATTTCTCTATCTCCATCCCATCTCTCTGACCCGGCAGTCGAGCTACGCTACGTTGTAGACGGAGACTCTACAAACGCTATTTACTAGAGCTCGTCTGTGAGCGTCCCGGGGCTGCCCCGCTCCTGCTCGCGCTCTCATATCCTCATCTCAACTCGGCCCATTGAGCGGATGTCGCCCGGCACGTCTCGTCCAGCCAAGACATCTTCGTATCCCAAAGTCTCTCGTGGCTTCGTTCCACCCCATCTCGCTAGCCGACTCTCCCGCTTCGCCTTCACAGATGACCCGCAGTACGCGGAGCGCACTCCTCCCGAATTCTCGCTCGCGTGCGAGCAGATCTTTCGCCTGATGCCAGATGACTTCTGGGTTACCAAGCGCAGCGAGATGAACAAGTTGAAGGAAGAGCGGAACGTCATCCGTTCGCGCTTGCGAGAAGGCAAGGGTGTTCGCAGCGAGCTGCTCAAGGTCAGCGAGGACATGCGACAGCGCTTGGGAGAACTGGCGATGGGCTATGTCGGTACGTTCAACTCGTCTCGCTGACGTCTTCCCACAAGCTGACAACAGTTCGGAATCGCAGTCCTCGACTACGCTCGCTACAACTTCGCCATTTACCTTCACGAACGCGGTGTTGTCAGCGAATATTGGTGGCAGGCTCTTGAGGAGTTCGCCGAAGGCGCAGCTGGAGGACTCTCGCTTTACTGGCCAGCTTCGGCGCGGCGGGAGTGTACGGAAGGAGCGATGGTTCGGGCCGACTGGGTTGTGCAACGGTTTGCGAACGAATGCGCCGGTACATCTTGTCTTTAGAGCGGTACTTGACAAGGTGCTGACCTGCCTTGCTCACACGCAGATCACGGCCAACTTCCCCCGCCTCACCTCGCTTTCCTCCACTCCCTCCTCCAGGTCTTGCTTCAAAGCCGCCCATACCCATCGTTACCATTCCGCCTCGTCGTACGTCCCCTACGCTCGCGGCCGCATCGACACGCGACGCACCGCCCCCGTACAGCCCTCCCCAGCAGCAGTCCGACTCTACCGCACTTGTGCCCGATTCGCCTTGCGCAAGACACTCGGCTGTCTCTGACTACAGTCACCTTGTTGAGCTTGTCGACTCCGTCAACCTTGTCGACGTCAACAGCTAGCGTGCAAAATCGTCGCAACCGGATCTCCTTTGGCCTCTCTCGCCTCCATCGAACCTTCGGTCGTTCAGCTAAAGTACCTGCCGTCTCCTGTACATTACATCGACCGGATGCTCTGTCTCGTTGTGATATCCAACGTTTACACATCGTCAAGCCAACCCGTCCGCTTCAAGCCGCGGAGAGCGGATGCTGTTCTTCGCTTTCGTTGCGCTAAGCCTCAAGACCCCGCCTCTTCTCGCTCGTATCTCGTTGCTCGTGCTAGTCTAACGAGGAGCCGCGATGCAGGTCTCAGAATGCTACGTGCGCAAACTGGTGCAGGTCGGAGGGTATCTCGAGGGATGCAAGGGGTGCCGACGACGTGCGAGAAATGAAGGTGGCGATACAGGAGAGAATGCGAAGATAGCGACAACAAGGTGAAACGAACGACGTAATGAGCGGTACGGCGGGAGAAGCGGGTCACTCGGGACTGCCGCCGAGGAGGCTGGAAGTTTCGCTCGAGGTGAGCTCGTCTTCGCAGGCTGCGCGCGTATCATCACGTCAGCCCAAGCTTGAGAGGCAGAGAGAAAGCGGCGGCACGCACCCAGGAAGCTCGCCCGCCCAAGCACGACGACACCTTCGCCTCCCTGGTCGTCCTTGCCGAGGTTGACGTCCTTCATGGCGCACATGCTGAGCAAGCCAGGCACGAGCATGGCCATTGCGAGCCCGTTGAGAACCTTCTGCACGTCGACGTAGGCCTTGTTGATGGCGATGCGAGTGGCCGAGCCGGACGGGAAAGACAGGGCGTAGGGGAGCGAGGCAATGATGGACGGGATGTGCCTTTGCTCGGATGAGGGGAGGTGATGGGCGAGGCGTCGAGGGAGCGAGGTGGACCAAACTGCGCCAGCGATCGAGCCGCCGACTGCGCCGCCGACTTGCGTGATCGTCAAGAAGATTGCCGTCGCGATGGCGACGTCTGCGTGCGATGCGAGCAGGTCAGACATGGTAGAGAAGCTCTTGCAACGTGTCAGACGCACCCTGGTGACCGACGACACTCTGACAGCCCGTCTGCACCGCAATCGTGGTGAACCCACCCCCGATCCCTCCAATCAGCTGACTCAAGACCAGCTCGAACGTCGATCCGTCGAGGTTGCGCGAGCGCATCATGAGCCAGACGCCGACGGCGTGGATCAAGACGCCGGAGATGCCGATCCACTTGTAGCGGTTCGTGATCTTGGCGAGGTAGCCGGCGAGGAGGGCGGCGACGCAGGCGGCGAAGATGTAGGATTGGCTGTGCACCGAACGAGGTCAAACGCGCATCAGCCGATAGCCGCCGTAGAGCGAGGACGTCTCGCGAGTACGCACCTGATGTAGGAGGCGTCTTGAGGCGAATGGCCGCGCGCGACCCTGCGAACCGAGATACGTCAGCAAAACCTCGAGCGAGTGAGTGAGAAAGCGAACGCACTGCAAGAAACTCGTAAAGAAGCTCTCGTAGCAGAACTGGCTGGCAAAGTGAAAGAAGCCCATCGCGCTCCCGCCAACGATCGTGCGGTTCTTGAGCAGTCGAGGCGGGAGGAGCGGGATCGAGGCGTGGTGGAGCTCGTAGTAGCCAAAGAAGACGAGGATGAGCGCGCCGGAGAAGATGAGGAGCCAGATGAGGCCTGGCGGAAACGAAGCGGTCAGCCGGTCGGAGGAGTCGATGAGATGGACGAGACGCACGGTCACCCCAGCTTTCGGGCCGCTTGGTCGCCAGCGTGAACGGCAACAAGAACAACACGCATCCGACCGTCAGGGCCACGAGGCCGAGCACGTCCAAGTCGTGCCACAACTCGACCGCCTTGCTCCACGGCGACATGTTCCACCTCTTGCGCTTCGTGAGCTCGTTCGCTGCGTCTGTTGCGGCGCAGGCTTCGCGGCGTTCGCGCGCTGTGAGCGGGCGGTTCGAGCCGGGTGCAGAAGATGACTCGAGGTCGAGGTGGTCGGCGAAATCGTGCGAGGGAGGCGCGAGGTGCGAAGAAGCGGCAGGAGGATGCGGCGCTTTCGGTCGCGCTGGTGAGCCGTTAGTCGAGTACGCCGAGCTGGACAGCGTCCGATGCCGCCTCGTCGTCACGCCAAAGCCGAGGTCCTTCGTGCTCGGCTTCCGACCTTCCGCGAGCGCCTTCCGCTTGATCTTCCTCCACTCGAGGTAGAGCGTGCAGAACAACAGGCACGCAACGAGCGGGAGTAGGATGCCGAAGACTGCGTAGGCGGCGCGGTAGCCGACTGGTCCTCGTCGCTGGAAAAAGGCCCCGAGCGGCGGGCCGATCCATGTCGTCAAGAGCCACGGCAGGGAGACCGTCGAAGTGATGAGGCCGCGGTTCGAGAGGGTCGTAGTATCGGCGACGATGATCTGCTGAGCGAGTTGTACGCCTTGGCCGCCGAGCGCTGAGAGTGCGCGCGCGACGATGTACACTTTGACGTCGGTCGCGGCGGCGGTGATGAGGTAGCCGACGGAGTACAGAGCGGCGGCGAAGCAGATCCCTTCTGCTCGGCCGAATACGTCAAGGATCTTGGTCATTGGGGGCTTGCCGACAGCGTAGGCGATCTGAGAGGCGGTGGCCGTCAGCTTGAGCTCGAAAGCGCTACTACAACGGGCTGAACGCACCGACATGACGATGACGACCGAGCTGAGCATCGAGTGCTCGCCGAGCAGACTCAGGAAGTACGGCTCGATCGTCGGCGTTGTGTTCCCCTCGAGCGACATGAGCGCCGAGATCAGGTAGAGGCTGCATCAACGACTCGTCAGCTGACATGCGAAGCAGCCGCATCCACGAGCGAAGCCACACACCCAGCGTAGATCGTAAAGAGTCCCTTCCTGCCCCATGTCCGCGCCATGATCTCCATCTTTACCACACCCCACTGCTTGTCCTCCTCCGGCTGTCTCGTCGAGCCGTCCGCGCCGCTTCTCCGCTCGCCCTGGTCCCGCGGCTGGGTCGAAGGAACGTCTCGCCAGCCGTTGTCTTCTCCAGAGGCCGACTTTCTCCGTCGTAACGGCGCGCCTTCGTCCCAACGTACCGCTCCTCGCTCGTCCTCATCCGTCTCTTCGTCCGTCTCTGAGCGAAAGCCTCGTCCGTCTCCCTCGATCCGCTCCCCGTCCTTCCGCCCTCCCTCCAAACTCGCATCCGAATCATACACATCCTCCGACCCGCTCCTCACCAATCTCTCCCTACTCCTCGTCCACCTCCTCCGCCCCCTCCCGCCCTTCCCACCAATCGAAGCCCCCAACTTGGCTCTCAACAACCTCTCCACCTCGTTCTTCGTCACATGCCCATGCGCAGCGGCAGGATCGTCCGCAGGCGGGAACGATCCATACGACGTCGAAGGTGTCGCAGAACCGGAGGTCGTGCCCGTCAGAGCCGAGACGAGCGGTCGAGGGACAGAGTGAGGTTTCGTCGCCGAGGAAGACGAGGGGGATTTGTGCGACGAGGCGGATGGATGTGAAGGCCGTGAGGGGGAAGGCATGGCCCGGCGAGAGGGGTGACTGACCCGCTAGAAGGGCGAGGAGGGTTGCCGGCGGGTCGATTCGGTGAGGAGCAGAGGAGTGGTGACGGCAGGGTGGGAGTGAGTCGTTCCGCGTGCTGTCGGTTGGCAGACGGGATTTTCAAAGCGTGTGAGTCGCGCAATGCCACTCCTTTCCGTCCAGCCGGCGTGCTCGTCGAAAGCGAGGCGATGAGGTCGTGCGGCGTTACCGGGACGAGAGGGTGGGCAGGTCGCGGGAGTGGCGCGGGTCGATGTGCACGCTAGGTTATCTGCGGCACTCCTAGTAGCTCTGTAACAATCTGTACGAGCGCAGTCAAGCCGAGCGAGCGAGTGGCATCGGGTCAAGCAGGAAGAGGCGCGAGCGGATCTAATCAGGCAAAGCAAAGCGAGCGAAATCGCAAGCAAGCGTTCGTCACGAGCGTAGAGTGCACGAGGACAGTCTATCGAATGCAACGATGTAGCCGATCGCGGCCTTACAGCTTTCCTTCCGCGCTGTTCGCCTCGTCGTTGCCGTTCTCCTCCTTCGCCCCGTTCGTCCCCGCCTCGCTGTTCCTCGCCTTCTCCTCCGTCCTCCTCCAAATCCACTCCCTATACTCCTCCTCGCTCCACGACCCACCGCTTCTCACCCTCTCCACCACCCGTCCCACAAACTCGCGATCCTCGTCGTCGCGGACGCACCAGCGCCAGTAGGAGTCCATCGAGCGGCAGAGGGCGGGGGAGGTGAGGAGTTGATGAGGAGGCGATTGGAGGGTTAGGAGGAAGAGGAGGAGGGAGGGGGCGTGAGGGGTTAGGCCGAACTGTGCGATGAGGCAAGGTGAGCAGCGAGTCCCGGCTCGTTCATGTGAAGGCACCGCCTCGTTCGTCCCGTAGGACTCGAAGCAGTGCCATAGCGAACTGAAGCGGAACTCACCTCCTCCAGACACTTCAAGATCCTCGTAACCCTCAACCAGTTATGGCTCCTCTCCTCCAGATTCCTCAACCTCCTCAGGTAGCTACTCGGATGCGGGGCGGGCACCTCGTCTTGCAGCGCGAGTTCGCCTGTGCGGGAGTCGACGAGGGTGAGGCCGTAGAAGGCGAGCATGATGCGGTAGCTGTGCGACGAGCCAGCGCGTGAGCGGGCGAAGTGGGAGGAGGAAGGGAAGGGACGCACGACTCGATGAAGCGCGACATGGCCGCTGGGTCAGACTTGATCCCCTCGCTCTCGTGAAGTTCGAGCGGCTGGGCGTCCCAGTTCACCCCTTGTTCGCTGCAAGTCGCCGAACAAGACGAACAAAGAGGTTAGCGCGAGGAGCACGAGCACAACCGTCTGTGACCCGCCAAGACGCACCGGATCGGAAAGAACCACTGCACAAAATCATGTCTCCCCTCCAACTCGTCCCAATTCCCTCTCAGCACGTCCTGCAACTCCTCGCAATTAGTCCTCCTCGGTCGTGCAGGATGTTGATTCTTGTAAAAGAGGAGGTTGGCGTTTCGCTTCGGGTTGGGCGACTGCGAGGGGTAGTGCAAGAGGAACGAGAGGATGTCGCGAGGGAGTGAAGAGGGGATGTTGCGTCGCTTGAGCTGGGCGGAGATGGACTCGCTGTTGGAGGAGGTAGAGAGCGGTCGGGTCATCCTCTGCGAGCCTGTGCGGGCGATGGAGCGTGCGAGAGATGAGAGGGCCACGATCAGGATGGGGAGAGGTGGGCACGGCGGGGGAAGCTTGGCGGGCGGGTGTAAAGGTCCAATGAGCCTGTCTAGCGAGTCTGAGCCGCTGTAAGTGTCGCACGGCCGAGTTGTGTGAACGGGACGAGCAAGAGAGAGGTCCTTGCACCGCCTCGCCTCGCAATGACGGAGAGAGAACAGAGGACTCCTCTTTGAACGCTGTCCAGGACGCGGAGCGGTCCATATGCATGTCAAAAGCATGCAGAGGAATACGGCGAAGCGAAAGCGCAATTCCAGCGGGAGAAGCAGTGGCTCGAACGGGCGTTTCTGCGTTTCCTCAGGCTGGCTACGCTCTACAGTCCCTCTGTGGACAGTCATAGACATCTCTGTGAATGCACTCGAGCTTGTAGTGTCGGGTATCGGAGACGGTGTCGCGTAGGACGGGTATGGGGATGCGAGAGTGCGAATTTTGGGTCGAAGGGTTGCGGTAGTTGCGAGAGGCGAGGTGAGGTGCGGGTAGGCAGGGTGACGAGGGCACCTAGTCGTCTCCTCGTTCGAGGTTGATTGAGTCTGCGCAGCACGAACGAGGGTGTCAACGAAGAGTGAGCAAGAAGGAGGCAGGGACACGGAGCAGAGTCGTGGCTCGCTAGCCGGTCCCGCCTCGTCGCTCCTCCAGGAAGAGCAGAGAACACCCGCGACTCACTCCCAAACTTGGCGTAGAGCTCCTTCTTCAACTCGTCCATCGTCTCCTCGCACTTGGTCTTCTCCTCCTCGAGCTCTTCGACCTCCCTCTTGATCCTCTCCAGGTGGGACTGCAGGTGTTCGAGTGCTTCGGATGCGGGGATGTGGACGAAGGTCGTGTCGAGTTTGTACCTATTCCGAGTGAGAGGGAGAGAGGGTCGCGACGAGGAGCGAGAAGGACGGCGTCAGCTCGCGGACAACTGGCGGGAGGCCCCGCAGCGTGCAAGCAGGACTTCCGATGCACACCACGCAGCCAAAGACGCCCGAGCGAGCTGAACACTCACATGACGACCTCGTCCTCGTCGACCAACTCCATCTCCGTCTCAATCTCCTCAAGATCCTCCTTCTGTTTACGCAGTCCGTCGAGAACGTCGACAATCTCGTCTGTCCGGCTGTTCAACCGCGAGAACTGGTTGATCCTGTCCTGGTCGACCTTGGTAACCGGGACGTCGGTCGAGGGGTCGTCTTTCTCGAGCTGCCGCGAACGGGAGAGAGTCAGCGCTGGGCAGGACGGTTGAGGAGACTCGCAAGCTCACCATGCGCATCCTGGCGGTCCTCCCGAGCGTGTGCGACGTGCGTAGCGAGAGCCAACTCGTCGCTTCGCCTCCGCCAACTCACGTCGACCTCGCTGAACACGGCTGGAGGACCTCTTACTGCTCGACTACACTAACGAGCGACTCGTCATTCCCGTCTGACCACTCACCAACCGCCCCGTGCCGTCGCCATGTCCTTCTCCCCCTCCCCCGGCCCCTCCTCCAAGCCCAAACTCTCGCGCACTGCAACTCCCGCCGAGCAACAAGCCGCAGCGCTGAACAAGCTCCTCTCGAACCCGGACCGCGAAGTGCGCATACCGGAACGCAAGGAAGAGGGAGTGGGAAAGTCGTTGAGGCCGCCGAGGGAGATGATGAAGAATGTGCAGGGATCCAGTGCGGGAGCGGGATCGGGTGACTTTGTGAGTGGTTCTTCCTTGCGCTCGAGGCGGTTGGGCGGATCTGCGTTCGCCTGGTCTCGCCGTGGAGGGCGAGGGATTACTTGCGCAGGCTGTCCTTTGACGACTCGCTGACGCTTCTTGCTGTCTATCCCTCCTACAGCACGTCTACAAGCAGAGCCGACGACGCGAGTACGAGCGGCTGAAGCTGATGGACGAGGAGGAGGAATTCGTGAGTCGGCAGTCTGTCCAGTCTACGCTCTCGCGACCTCTCTCCTCCGTGGAGGAGAGTGCGCGATCGTACTGATCGATCAGTTGCTAACTCTCCAAATGTGCTTCTTCCTACATCCTCGCCACGCCTACTTCGCCAACTCGCTTCAAACTCCGCCTCGTCCGCTCACTCCCGACCCTCTCCTCTTCTTCCCTCTCTCCCCCTTCTATCTCTCAGGAACGCCAAAAACGCGAAGCCCTCGAACGGCAACGCGCCGCCGAAGCCGCCGCGGAAGAAAAGACCGCCAAGAACCGTCTCAAACGCCAACGGAAGAAGGAGGCGCGGGGGAAACCGAAGACTTCTTCCACCAATGGAGCGGCGGGGGAGGGAGAGGGAGGGGAGAAGAAGAGGAAGTTGGCAGGGGGATCGGGGTTCAAGTTCAGGACTGCGGATGAGAGGGATGCGTCGGGCGGAGAGGACGAGGACGAGGCTGGACCGGAGCTGCAGGTGTCGGCTACGAGGGGGATGACGAAGGAGGAAGAGGCGGATGAGCTGAGACGGTTGCAGGAGGAGGAGGCGAGGGCACAGCCGGCGAAGGAAGCGGGAATTGTCATCCAGGACGATGACTGAGCGTTGACGAACGAGTGCAATGCCGCAGTCTGTTGTATGCATCTGTATGCTCTCTGAGATCGCTTCCCAACAGGATCTCCGGCTAGCTCTACAGGAGAGGGAGGGGGAGGCAGCCACATGGGCGCACTTTTGTATGAGCAGCAAATCGGCTACATGAGATGAACATCAACTCGTGAAAAAGCGTCGCCAACAACCCCGCCATCAAGAAAGACGAAAAGAGAACCCGCTCGACCGCTCACCACCTCAATCCTGCGCCAACTCGCTTCTCGCTCCATCCGCCAGGCTGCTGCTTGATTCCTTCTCCGCCTGCTTCTTCGACATCCGCGACGTGACCTGCCCCGTGTCCGACGACGACCGCAACTTCCTTGGCCCAGTGCACGCTCTTCTCCGTCCTGCGACGCTTGGTATCGCGAGTCCCCTCGACGCTGAACGCAGACATCGCGGATCGCTTCAGCGACGAGCGGAGAGCGGGCTTGGGCGCAGGTGGGGCGGGAGAAGACGTGACAGACGGCGCGGCGGGCGAGATGGACGAGGCGAAGAGTGCGGCGAAAGGGTTGGCTTCGACGTCGTCTGCGGTGAGTTCCGGCGCAGCGGGCGAGGTCGCCCAGGGGACGGTCGTCAATGTCGTTGACGCGGGGAGCGGACGAAGGGCGGGAGGCGGCGAGAGTTCGGGCGAAGGATAGGGCGACGAGTGAGTCGGGCGAGGAGCGACTCCCGCTTCATCCTTACGAAACTCCTGCGAGAGCTTCGACGGTCCGAGGATGGGCGAGAGGCGGTACGGCGGCGGAGGCGAAAAACGATACGGACGCGAGCGGTCAACGGGCGAGCGAGACCTGTACGGGTTCTCGGACGCCTTGGAGCCGGCGACGAAGTGCGAAGGAGGCGGAGTAGGGCTCGGGGAGGCGTACGAGGGACTGTGGATGACGGCGGGGGCGGCAGATGTCGAAGCGAGGCAGGGAAGGGAGAAGGGCAGGTCTTGCGGGGGCGAGGGTTTCGCTTCCTCCTCGTCGTCGGCCATCTTGACGTCTTCGTCCTCGATCTTGACCTTCGGAAACTCGTCGCTTTCGGGGTTGAGCAGGATCTTGCGGTCGGGCAAGCCGGGCTTGCGCTCGAGTTCGGGGGAAGCGCTGTGCCAGACGGGGTGGCTTCGCGCGAAGTCGGCCTCTTCTTGCTTCTGATTGAGCTTCGGCTCGACGGCTGTGGAGTATCACTGTCAGTCACATGAACGAGCTGTGAACAAGCGAACGAGGACGAACCAGCTGGCTCGGACTCAGCACGCTTGGACGCGTATCCGAAGCTCTTGACGCTCTTCCGCGGCCCATCACTGGTCGAAACAACTCGCGCTGCGACTCGCAATCCGTTCCACTCGACGACCTTGTCCTTAGCGAGCTGAGCAGCTCGAACGGCGACGTCGCGATCGGCAATCGTGACCCAGGCCTGCTTGAAGCCGGTCGCTCCGTCGGATAAGATTCTGGGCTGTGTAAGGTGCTGGACGCCGAGTTTCGCTGAGAGGAAGTTGCGCAGCTTCGAGCCTGTCGCTTCGTGCGGGATTTCTGTGAGGTAGAGGCGGACCGGACCGGCGAGAGGGCGAGAGGGAGGAGCCGGCGTTGCGATGAACGTGGCAGCTGGAGGTGGCGAGAACCGTTCGACTGGGCGGGAGGGCTGGGAGGAAGGGAACGACGCTTTGTGGCTGGTGCCGAGCTGGACTTCGCTGACGGCTGCGGGCCGGGTTCGTCAGCCACAGTCAAGTCCAGGCCGAGACGGACGACTCACCAGGCTGCAGTTCTCTGCCGAGCTCCGCCTGCTTTGCCTCGAAATCGCTTGAGAAGGTCAATCGGATCTCTCCCTCCTCGACGGGGCTGGCGCGGTCAACCTGCGACGCAACACGCAACGAGTCTTCCGAAGCGCCGCTTGACGCCCGAGCGGGTACCGTCTCGCCTCCGTGGTCAACGGGAGGAGGCTGAGCGCCGTCCCCGGCGGAAATGTTGGCGACTCGAATGGCTGCTTGAGGCGTCGGAGGAACGACCTTCACGACGGGCAAGTCGAGCTTGATGGGCGGAGATGGCGTGCGAGCCTCGTCTGCAAGTGACTGAGTGAGACCGTTCGGCGTGCGAACGGCGGAAAGAGAAGGAGGAGGAGGGAGGGCTTTGAAGCCTGTGAGTTGCTCGTCCGGCGTCGGGCAGGGAGGGAGGTTTGCGTCGATCCAGGACGCCGCAGAGCCGTCGTCGGTGAGCGCGAGCAGTTCTTGAGCCTTGACAGCTGCGGGCGAGGGGGATGCAATCAGTTGAAGTCGCCCTGGGCGAAGGAAAAGTCCAGGCTTACCGCTTTGACCTCGACTGTCGACGACCCTTCGCGCAACATCCTTCGCCCACAGCGCCATTGAGCTGCAACTGTGCTTGAGCGCAGGCTGGATAGACGAGAACTGCGGTTGCTCGAGGTTGAGGAGGAGGAGTTCGAGGATGAAGTGTCGAAGAGGGGTGTAAGGCGAGGTAGAGACGAGCTGGAGAGCCGAGATGCCTTTCCACGTATCTGCGAGTAATTCAAAGAAAAGCAGACGGAGCGTAAGCCCACACTCAGCACTCCGGCGACTTTCACGAGGCAGAGGAGACGCACGAGGAGCATCGACGCCGTCCTTCCCGCCCTCGCTCCAGAGCAGCCCCTTGTCCTTCATCTTGCGCAGCCAGAAGACGACATACAGGACATCCTGCTCCTCGCACGCCTGGACGAGGTGGTCGACGAGGTCTTGCGCCGGACGGGGTGAGGGAAGCTAGGGCGGCGTCGGGCGGCGTCGCGGAGGTGGTAGGGGTGCTCATCGTGGAGCTAGCAAGCTGTCAGGGGCTCTCCACCCTTGCCCAGCAGGCGCAGGGCGAAGGGAAGTGAGAGGCTTCCCCTCCTGATGAAGTCGGGAAGGACGCTTTGACCCGCGACCGTTGCTCCGTGGGCGACCAAGGACAGCCCAACGGATCGAGAGCCCTTCTGTCCGAGCCACGCGGGTCAACAGAAGAGCGGGGAGAGCGAGAGGAGGTGAGGACGAGGACAGGGAGCGAAAGAGGGAAGAGGCGGGAGGAGGGACATCTCGCTGCCCACTCTCCTGCGCTGTTGCTCTAACGGGGAACAGTGTCTGCGTTCGCATAGAAGGCGGGCGAAAGCGCTACAGAGGGAGGAGGCTGGACGAAGGCGAGAGAAGGGACAGATTCCTCGAAGCAGCGTGAAACGCCTTATACGAGAATCCGCGCCACCGCCACGCTTATGATAGTGCTGATAAGTGTAAGAGTATAAGGGAGAGGGCTTGAGGGAGCGAAGGAGGTGGGTGACGAAGTTGGCGAGGCGTTTGAACCGCTGGCAACTCGTGTAGGCGTCGAGCCGCCGCTCGAGCTGCTCGTCAACCCTCCGCCCAGCACGCCCGTCGTGATAGCCGACTCCCTCGTGCCCGTCGCACTCCCCACAGTCGGTACCGGTGCGCCCGAGAGACTGATGCTGCCCGTCCTGCTAGGCTGCGAGAACGACGCCGCACCGCTCGAGTTCGAGCTGGACCCGTTGGCGGAGGACGAAGTGGTTGACCAGGAGCCGGCGATAGTGGAACGAGCGAAACCGACGGCTGGCGATCCGTTGTACGAGTAGGAGAATATGGAGTAGGCGTTCTTGAGGCTGTGGAGTTGCGGAAGACAGCTCGCACGCGCGTCAGCGCTTACTCGAGTGCGACTGGAGGAAGATGCGGTCCGGACTCACAAGACGTCGCCAACGATGGCCAGCTCGCTCCCATCGACATCCTTCGCACTACTCGCCGCGATCGTCAACACACACTCTGTCCCATCCCTGTTGATAGCCCTCAACAGATCCTGCGGCGGGATCTCGTATCTCGTACCGTTGAACACGAGCGCGAGGGACGAGAACGTCGTCGTGCAGGGGATGATGTACAGTCCGCTCGAAGTCGTGTTGGCGAGTTGTGCGCCGGGGATGGAGGAGTAGAACGCGTCGGCGGCGGAGGGAGGGAGCTGGATGAGTGTAGTGCCGGAGTCGATGGCTGCGCGAGTTGCGGTACCGGGAACGATCTCGCCATTCGTCTCGATGCCGTCCATCGCGACCGACCAGAATCCGTCGCTCAGCACACGGTTCCAGTTAATGTCCCCCGTGAACTTGGAGCTGTCGATGCAGCCAATACACATCTGGCCGCCGCCGATGCTGCCTTCGGCTTCGTTGGTAAGGTCCGAGGCGCGGACGAGGAAGAGCGAGAAGTAAGGTTGGGCGAGCGCGCCCGAGTTGAGGAGGCGCTCGAACCACGGGGCGTAGCTGTGCGGCCATACATCATGCACTGATCAGTGCAACGTACAGAAGACGAGGCAGTGAGTGGAGCAGTCTGGACGCACCCGCTCGCGCTAATCGCGCCAAATCCAAGTCCGAACAACCCAGAAATAGGGTAGTACGTGAACGCGTCGTTGAGCGTGTCGGCAGCCGCAAATATCGTGTCGTTGACGGTGTAACCACCGAGCGAGACGGTGTCTTGGTTAAGAAAGCCAGACTGCGAGCCTTTGCCGTACTGCGCGCAGGTGTGTCAGCCCATCCGCTCGTGCTGTCGAAGGATCACGTTCGCGACGCACCTTGATGCTCCACGGAATCTGCGGGCTGGTTACGGCCGTCGAACTCTTGCTCGCGTCCCATTCAGGCTGCGTCGAACCAGTCGTGGTATCGTAGACCCAGAGGTCGGCCGAGCCGGTGTCGAGTAGTGTGTTGAACGTTTGTGAGGGTGTGCCGATAGATATGGGGGCATAAATCCTGTAGGGAGAGGGAGGGTCAGGACGGAGGTCGGGCCGGCGACGGTGACGGCAGAGTCGAGGGCGTACATGACATCTAGGGGCTGACTGACTGAGACAGCGATGGCAAGTACACGGTCAGTACGCACATCCTGCGTGGACGAGCGCAAGACCGCATGAAAGTCACCGCTACTCACAAAAGTCCTGCGTCTCGACAACACCCTTCCTCTGATCCCCTCCCGCGCTCTGCCTCTCCATCAATACCTTCTCGCCCACCTCGCGCCTCTCCCTCACCCGCCCGCGCCCGTCCGCCTCTTCCAACCTGACCGCCAAGACCCTCGTCTTCCTCGCGCGCTCCATCGTCTCAGGCCGACTCGCGCGATTCGTCTCGTACGCGTTTAGTCGTTGCGCATGTCGTGCTCGTGAGTCTTCGAGTAACGAGTCGAGCTGCCTGGGAGGAGACGAGGAAAGTCAGGTCTTGGAGTGATGTGGGGAGGAAGGGTGTGCAGGAGGATGAACGCACGAGAGGGAGATGTAGGCTGGCTCGTAAGCGTCCGCAGAGCTGGAAAGGAGCGTGAGTGCAGCCAGCAGGGCCGCGAAAGGTGACAGCATGCGAGCGAGTGAAGCGGACAAGGGAAACGGACAAGGACAAGAGCGAGCGTCGGTCCACTCGCTGTTGGGAGGCGCTCACTGGCTTTTCGTAGAGCTTCACAGACGCGGACCACAGCAGCAGCCCGAACTAGACGATGCAGTCGTGGATTCGCACTCTTCTACCGTCCCTTCAACTCCCTGATCACCTCGACCAGCTTCTCCTCGTCGCCTTCCTGCGCAGCCTTGACCCACACTCGTCCGTTCATCCCTACCGCGACCTCGAACGGGAATCGCGCGCCGAGTTTCGAGAGGACCGGGTTCTTCGGGGCGAGGAGTCTGTGTCCGCCAGCTTGACAACGCATCAGCCAGTGTCCCCGGCAGGGACAGCATGCAGTAACAGCGTAGAGAGAGACGGAACGCACGCTCGACACCGACCCAGCTCGACGCCGCGAATCAAGAACCCGCCTTGCAGCTCGCCAAAACCGGACGCCTTCTGTGTCGAAGGGTCGACGCAGGAAATCTCGGGTTCGGAGAAGGGTGGTGTAGAGAGGAGATGGGCGTAGACGAGGGTGCCGACCTGTAAGAAGGGCGGAGTGTCAATCTTCAACAGGCGAGCTGAGCTGACCCTGGGCAGGATTGCCCAGAAGACAGCAAGCCATTCGACTCGACTCACCTTCAGATTAGGCTTGTTCCGCTTCGTGGCGCCCTCGAAGGCTAGCGCATCAAGCGAAGCGCCCTGCGAAGAACCGATGTCGACTCGGTAGCCTTCCGCATGGCGGGCGACGATGATGCCGAGTACGGGCTCGGGTGGGTTGGGAGTGTACTGTGTGCGCGAGAAAGAGATGTCAGAGCGACCTGAACAGAAGCAGGGCAGCCTTGTCTTCCACAAGGCGAACCTGCCGAAGGCATGGCGGCCTCTGCACTCGACCGCCCGTCCCTCGTGGCCGCTTGGCACACAGACCTCTCGGGAGCCAAGAGAGCGTCCGGACGCACCCGCTTCATCGTCCCCTCGATCCACCACCTCTCCTTGTCGCCCTGGCTCAAATGTCCCAGCAAACCCGCCCTCGTAGCCGCCGGCTCGACCGCCCGCTCCTTGCCCTTCCCGCCTCGCGATGCTGGTGCTGTGGAAGTGGACAAGCCCGGTCCCAGGTGCAGAGTCGAGGAGGATGAGGGCGCGGAGGGGAGGGGGTCGCCTGGGAGCGCTACGCGAGCCATGGCGGGCGATGGGAAGGCGGACGCGGGTCAAGAACGGGTGCTGAATCAAGTCCAGAGCCTGTCCAACCCGTCAAAGCAGCAATTGAGCGAGTTGGCTGCGAGTGTCGTGAAGCAACGGCGAGTTCTCAATCTCCTCCTACTCACACACGCTCACACCGCTCAGACGCGCATAAAGAGCTGCTTGAGGCGGCTACTTACTAGATTGACTGCGTTGGAGACCACAAGCTTCCGCCCTCATACTGTCGGCGGCCCTCACCATCGACTCGTCCAGTCTCATCAGCTGAACTCGGAGCGGAGCAACGGCGGCGTCTGAAGGGCTGCACGGAGGTTGAGCGCTGTGAGTGCAGTCGCGGAACATCATCAACCAGTGCGCTGAGACGGCTGACCCTGGCCTCGTACCAGCTCCTCCCTACACCACCGCTCCACCTTCTCCCGATCATCCTTCCGCTCTTCGCCGCTAGGGCGCCTCTCTAGCTCGCCATGACCGTCACAAAGCGGAAACAAAAGCCCCGCGAGACCGGCGGACCTGATACGGCCGTCTCGGCCCCGCAACTCGAGTCGGGCATGAAGGCGACGTGCGACTCGTGTTCGACCGACATTACGCATACGGTGCATATTCGGTGTGCGGAGAAGGTTGGAGAGAGGCTGACGTGTCCGGACTTTGATCTTTGTGTCGATGTGAGTCGGGGCAGTTTCGCTTGAGCGCCTGCTTCCTAGCGCAAAGACGGCTCGCTCATCTTTGGGGGTCACTCTTTCTCATAGTGCTTCCTTCACGGCAAATCCCTCGGCCCTCACCGTGCCAACCACGCCTACCGCGTCATCTCCTCTCACGCCTTCCCCATCTTCGACCCCGATTGGGGAGCAGACGAGGAACTGCTTCTCATCGAGGGCGCCGAGATGTACGGGCTCGGGAACTGGGCGGACATTGCGGAACACGTCGGTGGGCGGACGAAGGAGGAGTGCTACGAGCATTACATGCGGACGTACATCGAGAGTCCAGACTATCCTCTTCCGGTGCGTCTGCCCTCGCTTTGACTGAAGGCGCCGCCACCTGACTCGTCTTCTCGCAGCACATCCCTCCCGAAATCGACCCAACAAACGCCGAGTCCTTCCAGCAACGCAAAAAAGCGCGACTGGAAGAACTGCAATCCCGTCCAATCCCGCTCCCTCCTCCCAAACCGCTCGCCTCCGCACCGACATGCCACGAGATCGCAGGCTACATGCCCGGCCGTCTCGAGTTCGAGCACGAGTATGAGAACGAGGCGGAGGTGTTGATCAAGGATCTCGAGTTTGGGAGGGTGTATCACTTTGGAGGCGAGTTGCAGCCTGCTGCGCCGCCGGCGGAGAAAACGGCGGCGGAGAAGGAGGCGGAAGGTGCGAATGGCGCGGCGGAGGAGGAGAAGCCGTTGCCGGATGGCGAGAACGAGGGCGACGAGCCGGAGGCGGAACTCGACCTCAAGCTCGCGATACTCGAGTTGTTCAACGAGCGGTACGACAAGCGTATGCAAGCCAAGGAGCTCATCTTCGACCGAGGGTTGATCAACTACAAGACGGTATGTTGAGTTTGCGCCCTTCGCTCCTCTTTCTCGCTGACAGGCCTGTCTCGCAGCTCTCGGCGGCCGAGCGGAAACGGTCCAAGGAGGAGCGTGACCTCATCACGCGAACAAAAGTCTTTGCGCGCATTCAGACGGCGCAAGATCACGAGGACTTGGTCGAGGGATTGCTCTGTGCGTGCGACTTTACGGCGCACGCATCGGATTTCAGCTAACTTTTGCTCGCAGACGAGATCACCCTGCGGAGACGCATCGCCGAACTGCAAGAGTATCGACGGAACGGGGTCACGACGCTCGCCGAAGCCTCGCGGTATGAGCAGGCGAAGCAGCAGCGATTGTCGTCTAAAGCGGCCTCGTACCGCGACTCGATCTCGCTTTCGTTCGACCGTGCCGCCGCCTCCCGTCGACCAACCCCTCAGTCTACTCTTGTCCAGCAACTCAAAAACCGCCCTGCGCCCCCTCTCACTCTCGCAACAGCCGACTCGCTCCAGCTGCTCACACCCCTCGAGACGCAACTCTGCTCGACCCTGCGCATCCTCCCTCGGCCGTATCTCTTCCTCAAGGAGGTTCTCCTGCGGGAGTACGTCCGGCTGAAGGGGAACATGACGGCGCGAGAAGCGCGGCGGGCGGTCGTCCGGGAGAAGAATGGCGAGTTGCTTGGACCCGAAGAGGGCGTCGGGGGCGAGTGGGGCGAGAAGATTGAGCGCGTGTGGGAGTTCCTGCGCGACTCGATGGGCTTGAAGGAGCGGGTGATGGTTGGGATGGACGGAGACATGGACGATGGCGGGACGGCCGACGAGGAGATGGACGACGACGAGGTCGATGCGGATGGCGACGACGCGATGGCGCTGGCCGACGAGGCGCCGAAGCCTGCAGCGGTTGCAACATGAGGACGAGGTACTGTAGATCCCACTTTGTCGAGCAGTGCACCCTTGTTGTCTCGCTACGTCTCCTTCGAGGAGGAGAAGGTCGCCTCGCACTCTCGTTCTCTGTCCGGTCGCTTCCGGAGTCTCTACAGTGCGTCCTCTCGTGCTCATTTGCTGGTAGCTGACCCTTCAGCCTTCGTCTTGCAGCCTCGTCATCCCTTAGGCCCTTCCCCACGACCTCCTGTCCTCCTTGTCTTCCTTCGTCACCCAAGCTCACTCTCGCAGGCCTGTCCAGCGACGCTTTCAGGCTCTGGCTGTGCCTTGTACCGCTCCGCACGCGTTCGCACCACCCGCTACGCTCGTTTCGCCGCCGGCGCAATGTCGGATCCCTCCAAACTCTCGCAACAAGAGCTCGTCGACTACCTCGTGCAAGCCGTCGAGGAGGAGGATGTCTTGTTCTGCGTCCTGTGGCTGCAGGAAATGGCGCGTCGCGGGATGGTCTGTTCTAGGGAGGGCGAGCTGAAGGCAGACGGGATCAACCTCGAGCGTGCGTCGCTGCCGCTTTATCCGACTGTACGGTTTGGCCGACGAGTGATGAGGTGACTTCATTGCATGTCATACGCAGACTCCTGGAAGAAGCGCTCGGTACTCGTCACCGCCGTCAGCGGTCCTGCGACGCCATTTCGCCACTTCATCCTCACCCTCCTCCTCGTGCATGTCCGCGACGTCATGTCCTGCGCCGCCATGACGGCTGCGATCGCATTGCGGGCTATGTGGGCAATCAGCGTTCTCACCAGCTGGCAGAGCCCGGCAGTTCAGGGGACTTCAATCGGTGAGTTTTGCTTTTCACGACGCCTCCTAGTCTGACGATCACGCTCGCACAGTGCGAACGCCTCGCGAGCTCCTCGCCATGTCCGCCACCGAGGCCGCCGACTGGATCGACGCGAACCTCCCCGCTCATCCTTCGCCAGAATCTTTCACCGGCTGTGGTCCTCTTCCCGATCCCCCTCAGCAGAACGAGGCGCAATCGTCCTCCCTTACTCAAGCTTACTCAGCTCCTGCGGCTGCGGCTCTCCCGACCGTTCCGCCTGCATCCACTGTCCCGCCGACCGCCAGCCTCGCCGACCGACGAGTCCGGCTCTGCGAGATCCGCTCCTCCATCAACATCGGCAGGCTCTGCAACCTCCTGCCGCCCATCGAAGGTCTCCGCGAGACAACACCTGCCGGCCGGAACGCCGCTGTCTTGACCTTCGACTCGCCGGAATTGGCTCGCAAGGCGCTTCTTCCTTTGCAGGGTAGCGAGTGTGCGTCGCACCTCGCCGTCTCTTCTGGCCTACCATGTGCTCACGAATCTTTGCCGCAGACTTCCGCGCCGCCGTTCTCGAATCGGTCTTTCAGGCAGCCTCGAAGCCCGACCCTTGCCCTCCGCCTGCGCCGTCCTCTCCAGCGACGACAGTCTCCCCGGTCCCTCCGCTCTCGTTGAATTTGTTTGATCACCTTCCGGCGGTCAACGTCGCATCGGAAGCGTCTAGCTCGTCCGCGAAGCCAGCGCCCTCGACTCGCCTGCCTCCCATCGGCTGGTCTCCGGCGATCGCAAAGCAGGGCGACGGCATGCGGGTACACATTGGCGACCTGCCTGTCGACGTTACCCGCGAGGAGGTCGAGGCTCTGCTCGCCTTCGCCGGCGTGGCGTACTGGGCCCTCGACTTAAAGCGGCGCTGCAACCGAACATCAGCGTACATTAGGCTGTCGACAAGGGAGGAATTTGCCCGCATCTCGTCGGTCTTGCACAACTCGCACTTTCGTGGTCGCCGAGTCCGCGTCGAACGCGAGGCGCCCAGCCACATCTCCGCCGAGCATCCGCTTGTCGTCATCCGCAACCTCCCTTCCCACATGGGCTTACACGTCGTCCACAATCTCGGTCGCTTGACGAGACTCGGCGCATACGGCGAAGCGATGCAACCTCTCGAGGATGGCTCAGCAATCGGACGCTTCCGCGTCTCGTCGCCAGTGACGGCGCAGGAGGCCGCCGACATGCTCAACGGCATGTTGATCGACGGTCTGACCATCAGTGCCGACTGGACGAACGGCGACGGATCGGCGCCGAGTCGTGCGCCTCAATCGACCGCCGACGCAGTGGGCGGACAGCTCGCCTCCTTCACGGCGACAGCGGCGATCCCGATCGATGACCAGCCCGGGACGGCGACCAATCCCCCGATGCCTGCCGTGCCTGCCGCCGAAGAGCACAGCGCGTCGAGCCAGACGAGCGCGACAAGGACCACTGCAGCCGCACCCGCGACGATCGCCGTCGTAAGCCCGACTACGCAGCTATCGGTCGTGCGCCTGTCCACATGCCCCCTTCGCCTCTTGCGACGCCTGCGCCAGAGACGCCATTGCTCCCCGAACCTTTCGCCCTTCCCGCCTCCTCGTACTCCACTCCTGCGACATTCGTTGCGAACGTCACGCCGCCCGTCTCGCCAGAGATCGTCACGAAGGACTTGCCGCGCACGACGAGCGACTTGTGGGGTCAGGAATTGCAGGGAAGGAGGAAGGCAAGTTCGGATGGAGGCGGCGAGGAGAGGGCGGCGAAGCGGAGGAAGTGATTGCTTGGACTTGCGGTCGCGCTTGTTGTCTTCTTGTGCTGTGTTTCTTGTAGTCTTCCAGTATCGCATGCTCACACTATACTCGCCGACACTCGGTTTGCAACTTCGCCTGCACGCAACTCCGTCACTGTCTTTCCACGCTGGCTCTTTTGTGCTGCGGGTCGTCTTGCTTGACACTGAACTGTAGCTTCCATACTTTCGCCGGCCGTACGACGGTCTTTGTGGCACCCTTCGCTGGCGATTCTCTCCCCTTCTCCTCCTTCAGCTTCTTCCGCTCGCTCCTTTCGAGCCGACTTTGTGGCGAGGGACTCTGCTACTTGCCCTCGACGACTGGTGACGCACTCCAACTGCCGCACGTCGTTGACGTCGAGTTCTCGAGTTCATCACTTCATCGCTTCATCTCTCCCCTAGACACCCGTACGTACAGACTGCGCTGCCTCCGAGGCCGTGAACTCACCTCTCTATGCCACACAGACCTGCGAAAGCTTCGAAGTCGACGCTGCCCCCCCGCCCTCTCACCCCATCGCCCTCCTCGACGTCAACTGCTCCCTCTCTGCGATGGCCGACTTGACCGCCCTGTGACAGCAAGAGCTCGTAGACCGCCTTGTTACAGCTGTCGAAGAGTCGGACGTGCTCTACGTGGTGTACTGGCTGCAGGAGATGCGAAGAAGGGGGCTGCTCGACTCGACTTCGGAGGCAGCGGCGAAGGGCATCGACCTCGACCGTGCGTACGCTCCTTTGATAATGGTAAAGTGAGCTGAGGATTCTCGAACCAGACTCGTCCCTGCATTACTCTGCGCTCGCCTCTGCCGTGATCAAGCCGCATTCCGAGCTTCGCGAAGCGATCCTTCTCATCCTTCTTCGTTTCGTGCGGAAAGTCAACCATACCGCAGCTTTCTGGCTAGCAGGGTCTGGATCAATCGAGTGGGCTGCCAAGTTGCTGAACGCCTGGGACAGTCAGCAGGACCTTCGTGCGCACACTTCGCTACATTCCTTCCGCCGTAGCCTGACCCTCTGTCCGCTCGCAGCGCCCCTCACCAGACTACTACAGATACTAATTGACATTGCCCCCCTCGAAGCCGAAGCGTGGATTGTCGAGCATCTTCCGCCTCACCCGGCACCGGACAGTTTGACTGGCTATGGTCCTCTGCCTCGCCTCGACATCGATCCTCCGCCTGACGCGCCACGCGCTAGTTCTACTTCCGACAGCAGCGTATCTGTCTCGCCTGATCCGCCATCTTCGAAGCACGATGCCGACCGTTTCGAATCGCCAGCAACGAGTCTCTCCGATGCCTGTGCCCCTTCAAGCTCACCGTCCGCGTCTCTCCAGAGCTCTCCTCAAGCGAGTTACGTAACTACGCGCGCCCCAGAGCAGCTCGCCGCTCGTCAACCTACCCCCGCCGCGCCTCGCCAGCAAGTGCAGATGCCGCACCAACCGGTTCCGGTCGAGCTCGAGCTCGGCAACCTCCCTCTCGACGCGATTGACGAGGAGGTTCTCCGACTCTTTCAGCACTTCCGCTTGAACCCCTCGCTCGTCTCCGTCCGCAACTTCAGTCGCAGCAAGACCGCCACTCTTCGAGTCGCTTCCGAGGAGGAGTTCCAAGCCGCTTCTGCCGCCTTGCAGGACGCTCAGCTACGAGGTCACAAGCTCCTCGTTGCCCGCCTCTCTCACCGGCCGACTCCGCGCGACCCGGTCGTCATCCTCCGCAACCTCCCGCCCTCTTCGCGTCCGCAGACTCTTCACGACCTCGTCGTCCAAGCGAAGTGCGGCGGCTACCACAGCTGCATCAGGCAACAGGGTCAGACGAGCTGCACGGGCGTCTTCGGGGTACCGAGCGAGGAGGCGGCGCGCCTTACGGTCTCGAGACTGAACGGCTTGCTCGTGTCGGGGCGGAAGATTCGGGCGGAGTGGCGGAGGGCATCCTGAGAATGTTTCTGCATGTCGTACAGCGTGTAAGGCATCGTTCCGCCTTATCTCTTCCGCACTTTGACGAGGAGGAGGATTCCTCCCAGCGCGTTGGCCTTCTCAAGTCGCAATTGGCTCGTCCGTACGCTTCCGTTATGACAGCAAGCCACGCCAGAGCAGCTTGCGCTCGAATTACTCTGCTCCGCTCGCCTCGAGCAGGCCCCGGACCCGTCCGCGGACCTTGACACTCCCGCGCCTCCTCTCCGCCTCTCTCCCTCCTGCCTCTCACTCTCACTCGTCGCCGCTTCACGCCGCCATGGCGCAGGAGAGTCTCACGCTTCAACAGCTCGTCGATTACCTCTGCTGCCATATCGAGGAGAAGGATGTGGTCTTCTGCATGTTCCGCCTCAAGCAGCTCGACAGCAAGGGACTGCTCAAGCCGTGGACGGACATGGAAGGCTTGTTGACCAAACGTGCGTTCTGCGAGTCCGGCGCCGAGAGGCCGGGAAGCCTGACTGACAGACTTGCTCTCCTCCGCTCGCGCAGACTCGTGGAAGCGCCATCCCCCATCGTCGAGGCTGTCATCCACCCCGAGTCGCTGCTCAGCAAAGTCATCTTCGACATCCTCTTCTCCTTTTTCCCGGATCCGAAGGCGACCATTGCGTACCAAGTCGCGAAGGACGAGGGGATGAAGTGGGCGGTCGAGAGGATGGCTTCCTGGGCCAAGGAGGGTCAGAGGCGCGGTGCGTCTTGCTCCGAGCAACCACCGTGTCTAGTAGCTGACGCCCTATCCCGGACGGCAGCCAAGACCGCAAAACAGGTCTTTGACCTGCCCATGGACAGGGTCGTCGAGTGGGTCGCGCAGCAGGAAGGCGTACCTCCCAAGCACAAGCTCACCCAGAACGGCCCTCTTCCGCCTCCTCCTGCCGCTTACAAGCCTGTCCAAGCGGCCGCCGACGCCTTCGACGCTCCGCTCCCTCGTCCTTCGCAGCCAAGTTCCGCGCCTCAAGCCACGGTCATGCTTCCCAGCCCGACTTCGCATCAGTCGAGTAGCTCACCGTCGGCTTCGTCAATCGGACAAGCTGCAGCTCCCGCCGCGCGCCGCCTTCCGACCAGTCAGCCCGGCTTCCTTCCTTCCTCCCAAGTCCACTCCGCTCGCCAGGTCCGCCTGTCAAGCCTCGCCCCAAAGGTCACACTCAACAACCTCTGGGACAAGCTTCCCGCACTCGCCGGACTTGAGGGCATGGCGTCGGACGGCGCGAACGGCGCGGTGCTGACCTTCTCGAATCCCGCCGGTGCAACAGGCGCTCTCCAGCGTCTCAAAGGACGCAAGGGTGAGCTTGAGCTGCTTTTCCATCTCGGACTACGTAGCTGACAACGCGACGTTCGCAGACCTCTACACCGCGACGATTGCCGTCGTTCCCGGCCCGCCTGTCGCCAATGTGCGTCCTCAGTTTCCAATCCTTCCACCTACGCAGCCCTCGAGTCCTCCTCTTCGTATCGCTCCGCCTGCATCCGGGCCTCCTCGTCGTCCGCCGCCGCCGCCTGCGGCTCTTCCTCTTCCTCCTAGCATCCCCGTCAGCGCTCGTCCGCCTCCAATCCGTCCAGCCAACGCGACGCGCGCGCATCTTGGAAATCTGCCCCCGTATACTCCTCAAGCCAAGATTCAGGACCTCATCGACTCGGCGAACGTCCCTTACAGCAACCTCGGGATCCGCGATCACCGCCAGCGCTACCTGTCCGCCTTCTTCACTGTCAAGTCGAAATCCGACTTTGAGCGCATCTCGGCGGCACTTCACGGCGGCTCGCTCGACCACCACCCGCTGTACGTCGAGCGCGAGCGCCTCCAGATGCCAAGTCCGGAGCACCCGCGCGTCGTCCTCCAAGGTTTGCCGCCGACCGACCCGGGAGCCGTCCTCCACCACCTCGCGCGGGACACACGTTGCGGACCCTTTGTCGAGAAGGACCTCAAGTTTTCCCCTACGAACGGCGATTTCGAGGGTTCGTTCAGGGTCCCCTCGCCCGACTCGGCGCAGAAGGCGGTCCAACAGCTTGACGGCAAGTGGGTCGAGGGGAAGAAGCTCGTCGCGTGGTGGGAGATAGTGCGCGAGCCAGGCTCGATTCCCGGTTTCCGCCCGCCGCCTACCGCTCCTCCCGGCAACACCAACCTCCCGCAAGGCTTCATCCCGCCTCCTACCGCCTCGACCAGCTCGACTTCCGGCTTCATTCCTCCGCCGACGGCGCCCGCTGCCCCCATGGCGCAGGCTAGCACCTCGCTCGCCTCGAACGCCCACTTCCGCCCTCCTTCGCCCGCTGCCGCCCCGCTCGGCCACCCGCCCGCACAGTCGCCTGGTCCTACAGTCCGCGCAGCCGCTGATGGTCCAACACGCGACGGGCAGTGTCGGCTTCACGACCGCGAGCGAGATGGGCGACGAGGACGCGAGTGCGGAGGAGGCGTGGTTGAGCGAGTATCTGGCTGAGGGAGCGTCGGTGGACGGAGAGGGCGAAGAGAGGAAGGCGAAGAAGGCGAAGAGGTCGCAAGGCTGGGGGACGAGTGAGGTGGGAATGGCCGAACGCTTGACGACGGAGGATTGCTCACAGCGGATGGCTTGGGGTGGGATGGCTTGGGGTGCGATGGAAAGTGCGCTTAGCTTGGAATCGCTTGGAATACGCTTGATCCGCTTGACGCGGCGTCTGGCCCAGCCGAGAGAGCGTCCGAGTCTGAAAGCAATCGGCGATGAGGCGAGCGGCAGGGCAGTCGCAGCAGAACGCTTGCGATACAATTCGCTACAGTGCGCCTTTTTCACGACTCGGCAAAGCCAGAGGTCCGGCCGCATGCCGATGGAGCGCAGAGAGAGGGAGAAAGCACTTCAGGCCTCTACATCCCCTCACACGCCCTGCTCCGCCACACAGCAAACTCCTGTGCTCCTGCTGCCCATCGCGAGCGTGAGCTCAAACCCTCAAGCGGCGAATCGAGGTGAGTAGCGGGACGGATCGAGGAGGGGAGCGAGGCGAGTCGAGCGAGGCGAGTACAGAACAGCGAGCACCGCATGGGACTGCGTCGCGCAAGCCCTGTAGGCTATGAGTGAGGCCAGGTAACGCATTGAGCAGCACAGCGAGCCCGCCCGGCGAGTGCGAGTGGTGTGTCCTTGTCGAACCTGTCCCATCCGTGCTTTCGCTCTCGACGGTCCTCACACACAGGCCAAGCAGCAAGGTAAGCACTGCAGACATTCTATTGGAGTGTTCTCGCACTGACGCGAGGCTTCGCACGCAGTCAGTGGCTCGAGGTGCGCTCATCGCTCGTCCTCATCTCGTCTCGCGACTCGCACCTTGACTCGCTGGCGATGGTGGCTGAACGAGTGGACTGGAGCTGACTCGCGTTCGTCCCGAACAGGTCAGTGTATGCTCCTGCGCCCCTCGAATCTACTCCGTACACTCGCAGCCCGACCGTCTTTCCGTCCTCCTCTCGCAACTCTCGCTGTTCGCCCTTACTCCCAGCCGCCGCGAAAACCTACGAACAAGATGTCCGACGTCACGAGTCCCGATGTGCCCCAGAACAAGCAGCAGGCTGCTGCCGCCGACGTACCGAACCTCCAGAAGGACCCCGAGACGGGCGACATGGTGTCCAAGAGGTGCGCAGAGGGCATCTTTGCGCTTCCGAGACGCCAAGGAGTCTCACGGGATTTGTCGCCGAGCTGACGAACCATTGCGACGTGCAGCGAGCTCAAGAAGCGCATGAAGGCCCGCGAGCTGGCCAAGAAGAAGGCTGAGAAGGTGCGTTGGCTGGCTTGAAAGGTCGCGGAACATCCTGACAGTCCCTGAACAGGCCGCCAAGGCACCCGCCCAGCCGGTCCCCAAGACGAACGCCGCCGACGACGAGGAGGAGCTCTCGCCCAACGTTCGTTTGCCCTCAATTTTGGTCTATCCAGCTGTATCGCACTTTTCGCTGACTCTCGGCTGTCATCCAGCAATACTACGAGATCCGCTCCCGCGCGATCCAGAAGCTCCGCGCCATCCCCGCCTCCGAGCGCACCCTCACCACGCCCAACCCGTACCCTCACAAGTTCCATGTGACGATCTCGATCCCGTCTTTCATCAACAAGTACGGCAAGGAGTGCAAGGAGCCCGGCTCGAAGAGCGAGGACGTCGTTTCGGTCGCTGGACGCATCCACAGCATGCGTGCGCAGGGCGCCAAGTTGAGGTTCTACGACCTCTGGAGCGAGGGAACCAAGATCCAGGTCATGGCGACCGCCAAGTGCGTTTCGAGTCGCCCTTCGTCTCGCTTCGGCGTCCGAGGCGTAAGTCTGACTTGGCGATCGCATCCTCGACCCGCAGTGACTCGGAGTCGCCCGAAGAGTTCGAGGCGCTCCACAACCTCTTCCGCCGCGGCGACATCCTCGGCGTGACCGGCCATCCGATGCGCACGAAGCGTTCCGAGCTCTCGATCAGCCCCAAGTCCTGCGTCCTCCTCTCGCCAAACCTGCACCAGCTCCCGAAGGAGCACTTTGGCTTCAAGGACCAGGAGCAGAGGCACCGCAAGCGCTACCTCGACCTGATCATGAACCAGGACCGCCGCGAGGTATTTATCAAGCGCGCGAGGATCATCAACTATGTCCGCAAGTTCCTCGATAATTTGGGCTTCCTCGAGGTGCGCGGGTTGTTCTTCGCTTCCTAGACCGTCGGCTGATGGTACTGTACGCGCAGGTCGAAACGCCGATGATGAACCAGATTGCGGGCGGCGCGACGGCCAAGCCCTTCATCACACACCATAACGCTTTGAACCTCGACCTGTTCATGCGTGTCGCTCCCGAGCTCTATTTGAAAGAACTTGTGGTTGGAGGACTCGATCGAGTCTATGAGATCGGTCGTGTCTTCCGCAACGAAGGCATTGACTTGACTCACAACCCCGAGTTCTCGATCTGTGAGTTCTACATGGCCTACGCCGACATGTACGACTTGATGGACCTCACCGAGTCGATGATCTCGGGCCTCGTCAAGCACATCACCGGCGGCTACAAGATCAAGTACCACCCCGAGGGCAAGGAGGGTCCCGAGATGGAGCTCGACTTTTCGACGCCGTGGAAGCGCTTCAACATGATCGAGGAGCTCGAGAAGCAGCTCGGCGTCACCTTCCCGCCCGGCGACCAGCTCGACTCGCCCGAGACCAACAAGTTCCTCCGCGATCTCTGCACCAAGGTGGGCCTCCTCTTGCTCTTGTGAGGATCTCGTGCTGACTCGCTTCTCTCGCAGCACAACGTCGACTGCAGCGAGCCTCGCACGAACGCTCGTCTCCTCGACAAGGTGGGCCTTCGCTCTGACCTGCGCAGCTGCGTCGTCGCTGACTCCATTCACCTGCACAGCTCGTCGGCGAGTTCATCGAGAACCAGTGCATCTCTCCGTCCTTCATCGTCGGCCACCCGCAAGTCATGTCGCCCCTCGCCAAGCACCACCGCTCGATCAAGGGACTCTGCGAGCGCTTCGAGGTGTTTGTCGCGACGCGCGAGATTTGCAACGCCTACACGGAGCTCAATGACCCGTTCATCCAGCGGGCCAACTTCGAGGCGCAGATGCAGCAGAAGGCACAGGGCGACGAGGAGGCGCAGGGGTACGATGAAGTGTTCGTGCGTTAAAACTCGCTTCCCCTCCTCCTCTACTTCGTGCTCACACGTCTCTTTTGCACAGGTTGATGCCCTCGAACATGGTCTGCCGCCGACCGGAGGCTGGGGACTGGGCATCGACAGGCAAGTCCACCTCCCACCTCGTCCGCACTCCCCGACGCTGACTCCCCTTTCCACGCAGGCTTTGCATGTTCCTCGCGGATGAAAACTCCATCCGAGAGGTGCTGCTGTTCCCCGCCACGAAGCCGCTGCCGAACGCCGCGAGCGCCGGCAACCTCGTCGAACCGGAAGCGACCACCACTGTTGGCGACGTCAAGGCGTAGACTTCCGCAATGCAGTTCCTCTCACTGTTCAGTAGTGCGGAGAAACGCTCGTGTATTGCGACATATGCTAGCTAAACAAGCGAAAGAAGCGGAAGCAATCCAAACTCAGCGAGGCCACCCTGTCATGCCCGCAAGGTACAGCTCCTCGCGCTCCTTCTTGCCGACAGCGTCGACCATGACATCCGAAGCAGGCCTGCGTTCCACCGTACCGGCGACTGTCTTCTTCAGTCTGTTCCAATGGACCTTGTAAGCTATCGCAGTGTGCTCCGACCCTCTTCGGAATGTCGGCGTATGACTTCTTCGGCTTGCTCGTACGGCTGATCCGCAACACCGTCTCCTCCGCATCAGTCCAGCGCGTGTGCGGGACCTGATACGCTGAGCTGTCCCTCGAACGCGACGCCGGCGAAGAAGGCGGCGTCTGGACCTCCTTGTCCTCGCCCGAGAACTGCGGCTCGTCATCCGATGACGAAATTGACTCATCGTCGCTCCTCGTGATGCTCGCCGGCGAGATGGGCGTGCGACGCGACGAGCGACGCGGAGAGCGGCGCACCGGAACCGGCGCTTGCTCGTCGGACTTGTCGGACTCGTCGGACTCGTCGACGGGCGCCTTGCCCTTTCCCTTGGCTGGGCGAGGCGGCGGGGTAGGCGTCGGCGAGCGAGAGGGCAAAGAGGCGTGAAGAGCGGAAGTCGAGGCGGCGGAGTCGCTGTCGCTGTCGTGATCCTCCGCAACCTGTTCGGGCTCTTTCCCTTTGCGCTTCGACAAGGGTGTGGGCGTGATAGGAGTGGGAGAGCGAGACGCGGGCGAGGAAGCAGGGGGAGAGCCGAAGGAGAGAGGCAAAGCGGCGGAGTTCTGGTCGAGGCTGCCGCTGGAGGACGGCGCCTGTCCCTGGTCCTGGTTTGTGAGCGCCGAAGACTGCAACTTGAGTGAGGGCGGGGCAATGTCGAGCGGTTGCGAGCCGGACGGAGCGGGCGAAGCAGAGACGGTCAAGTCGTCTCCAACGTGCGAAGCCGCCTCGCAAGCCGTTCCCTTCGGCTTCACCGAGGGAGACGCTGCAGCCGGTGACTACAAGGGCGGCGACTCGAGGCTGATGGTGCCGGTAGTTGAGGCGGCGGGCGAGACGAGCGCAGTCGGGTCGACTTTCTTGTTCGGCGGAATCGCCTCCGATCCTTCTCCGTTCGACCTGAGAACCGGCGCAGACGGCGCAGACGAGGGTGACACAGACGCTGCAGCGGACTGAGCCGAAGCGGGAGTATTCGTCGAGGCGGAGGGAGGAGCGGGCGCCTTGACGTCGGCTGCTGCCACAGCTCCGTCCGCCCGTCATCATCTCCTCGCCCTCATACCCTCCCGCACTGTTCCAAGCGAGTCCAATGCTCCGTCGGTAGGACCGACGTCGGAAGAAGCGGTGCCGTGAGAGGGAGACGGAAGCTTGACAGCGGCGATGGGCGCATCGTCGACAGACATTGCGCCGCGGGAGCCGAAAGGCGCGTAAGGTACAGCAGCAGACGTTACAAGACCTAACCGCGTGTAGCGCGCGAACAAGCGGTTCCGACGGATTGCTGCTGGCTGTAAAGCAGGATATCGATGTAAAGGAGTTCCGTGGATCAAGTGCAGTGCGCCGCAGGGGGAGTCATGGGTGAAACCGATGAGCGATGAGCGGGCGCGAGGAGGAAAGACGAATCCCCGGTATGTCGTAAGTTCCGCCCTCGCAAGACGCTCTTTGAACCTCTCTCCCTCCTTCAATCCTCGCTCCGGCACGCTGCGCTTGATACGCGAGCTTCATTGCACCAAGATCTAGCTTTGCAGCCAGCAGCAAGCCGTCGGACCCGCTTGTGCGCGCGCTACACGCTCTCGAAGTTGACGTCCGCTCCCTTATCCGCCCCCTCGTCCGCCGCGCCGTCCAAGCAGCCGGGCGGACCGCCCTTGTGTCCGCCCTTGACTCCTGCCAGATAGGAGGCCTGGTCAGCCCGCTCATCCGCCCTCGCCGCCGCCTTCCCCGCAGCCTTCCGCCCTCTCGTCCCGTCCGCCCTGCCCTCAGCCTCCTCATCCGCCTTCCCCAGATCTCTCCTCGCTCAAACTCCGGCGCTTCTCTGGCTCGAAATGACCAGCAGAACGTGGTGCTTCTCTGCCTACATCGCTGCTCAGTATGCACCTCCGAGACCCGAGACTCTCGACCGTATCTGGCCACAGCTTCTTGTCGTTACTTTTCCCTGCTGTTCTCCCGCTTGCGAGTCAATCCTGCCTCCAAACATGCTTCGCAAGGCGCCGTCAACCGCCTCCTGACTGTACTACTGCGTTTGCAAGACTGTCACGCCAGCCAGACGCAGGAGAAGGCGTGAAGAGCGAGGGAACGGACTGGACCCGCTTTGCCAGGGTGTAAAGGCAAACGGCGTCGTCCGTGTGCGCTTGAAGGTGCCAAGTGACTCTCCAAAGCCTGTAGGACTGGGACGCTGACTCCGCAGAGTCAGGATACACAAGAAATTGATCCGGACCTTCCTAGCCGAAAGTAGCCATAGGCGACGTATACCAGCTCATAGCCACACCCATGCACTGCAGCAAAGTGAGTAATACAAGCGCGTAGCCCCGGGACAGCGTTTGCGGTCGCTGAGAGACCAGAGCAGGCGTGCGAGCGAGTTCGGCTCAAACAGCGGGCGTGACTGGCCATTCCACGTACTGTTTATAGCGTATGCTCGAGAGAACAAGCTGGTGGACGCCAAGAGTGGCTGGTGCACGTAATTCAGTCATTTGTAGCGCTGAAAGCGGGGCAAGACGAGAAGAGATCCTGTGTGCTACGCCCGCTCACCTCAACAACTCTTTCGGTCGCCTCGACTTCGCCTTTCTCGCTCCTCTCGCCTTCGACTTGACTCGCTCAACTCCTCTCGAACGGACACGGATAGACAGGTTGCGGTGGAACTGAGGAGGACGGATGTTGGATGATCGATCTAGCTGTAGACCCCGAGCTCCTGCTCTCTCTCTCTCTCTCTCTCTCTCTCTTCTTCTCTAGCGCTCCCCTCCCGCTTCCCGCTCGCTTCTGGAACAGAGCCCAAATCAGTATCGATTGGCTTCGTTGCAGACTCCCGACATCGACCGCGCCAGCCGTCTGTCCTCGCATCGTGCTGAGGACGGTGCGTCTTGCACTGTGGACAGAAGCGAATGCAAAACTCGGGTTCGACAGCTCGTTGGTGGGCCAGAGCATGGCGCAACAAGCACCACTTTCTGCTGATCATTTCGAGCCAGAGAAGCGCCGGAGTTTGAGCGAGGAGAGATCTGGGGAAGGCGGATGAGGAGGCTGAGGGCAGGGCGGACGGGACGAGAGGGCGGAAGGCTGCGGGGAAGGCGGCGGCGAGGGCGGATGAGCGGGCTGACCAGGCCTCCTATCTGGCAGGAGTCAAGGGCGGACACAAGGGCGGTCCGCCCGGCTGCTTGGACGGCGCGGCGGACGAGGGGGCGGATAAGGGAGCGGACGTCAACTTCGAGAGCGTGTAGCGTGCCGGAGCGAGGATGGAAGGAGGGAGAAGAGGTGAAAGGGAGGGCGGAGGAGGGGGCGGAACTTTGGGAATGCCCGACGAATCCCGCACGTTTTGCCGTTTCCCGCGGCCTATCGCGTGCTTGCATAACTGCTTACAGAGGCTTACATATCGCTTACCGATCCTGATCATCTGATGGCGTAATCCATGGTTGCCCCCGCTTTCCACGACTATCTCCCAATCTCGGCCTCTCTCGCTTGCTCTGCTTCTCTCTGCCCGCCTGTCGCACTGCCTTCCTCTGCACAACAACATTACCAGCACTGCCACCGATACCATGTCGTCAGAGAAACACACCGAGCTGGTCCCGTCGGTCGTCGAGGCGGACAAGTCGAAGCCCGTCTTTCCACTCTTCACCGAGAACGCCAACGATGGCTTCAGCAGGCGAGGCGAGGACGAGGAGGCGTCTGCAACCTGCCTCTGCGGCAAGGTGCAGATCTCAGTCGTGCGCTTCCTTCTCCACACCTCTCCTGTTGCTGCCTCTCGTGCTAACTTGCTGTCCTGTAGCCGACTAAAGGACCTGGATTCAAGGGCACATTCGTCTGTCACTGCACCGATTGCCGCAAGATCAGTGGATCCATGTTTGCGACCAACTTCAGTGCGTCCGTTCTCTCTCCGTTCGGGTTCGGGCCTGCGGCGGACTAACATCTGCACCGCCGGCAGCTGTCGCGCTTTCGCACCTCAAGTACGTGCGTGGGAAGGACGCCGTCAAGTCGTTCGGCCAGTCCGAGACGATCGGCTCGCCGCGCAACGAACACACCATGACCGAGTACTGGTGCGATAACTGTGGCCGGCTCATGTACCGCGTGTCGAGCGGCATGCCCGACCTAGCTTTTGTGCGAGTCGGCGCCGTTGACGACTTCAGCCTGCACGAGTCGATTCTCAAACCCGACAGTGCGTCTCGAGCTCTTTCTCATCTTCCCGAGAGAGATCGCTGACCCGCGGATTGCGGTGGGTGGTGCAGTCGAGCTGTTCACCAAGGACCGCGTCGGATGGTTGCCACCTCTGGAGGGTGTGAAGCAGCACGCCACGATGTGATTCGGAAAGCGGTCCAGTCTTGAGTTAGCGGAGCAATCGAACCAATCGTGGCGCCATGCAAGGAGAGGCCGGCAGTCAAAGCGCATAATTTCTGTAGAGGAGAGACAACGACGCGGAGAGGCTTCCTTCGCGCGTCTACACCTCCGACCTCGTGCTCGAAGGGTCCGGTCCTGCGCATTGACCCTCGTCAGCGCACTCCCAGCTCAAACAGCCAAGCAGCGACTCACGAAACTGGTAGTTGAAGTTCAACCGCACAGCGAGGAACCGCAAGTCGAGATCGGGACTCCGGTCGAGCGCGACGACTAGGTCCTTGGCTTGTTCGCGGAACGCAGCGCCGGAACTCGCGAGACGCTCTTCGAGGTTTTCGAGTTGTGCGGTCGTCGGGCGCTGGATGGCGAGTGGAGGCTGGCCCTGCGCAGGAGAGAGGGTGAGTAGGGAAAGAGCGGGAAAGAGCGCGAGACGCACGCGAGCGGTGCTGGCTGCCGCACGGGCGTACGACTCGTACTGCATCGAGAAGGCGTATAGGTCCTCCTGTAAGCGAGGGTAGAGTCAGCGCAGCCGAGGGGAAAGAGATGTAAGCGAGACCCACCGCCGCCGCGACATGCACGAGCATGATCTTGAAAACGTCGCGCAGCTGCTCGATCAACGGCTTGGTCTCCTTCTTCCTGCGCCCCTGCGGTTTGAGCAACGCCTTCTCGACCAACTTCTCCAGGAACTTGCGATGCGCATCGACGAGCTTATCGAGGTCGCCCTCCTTCTTGGCGATAAAGTCCTCGAGGTCGGACCATTGACAGGCGATGACTTCGAGGTGGCAGAACGATTCGACTTGGCGGACGAAGAAAATCATCTCGCTCAGCGTGATGCGGGTTTGGTGGAGGACAAAGGCGAGGTCTGCGCGGCGAACGAGGCGTGTCAGCGCCGATCCTCGTGATTGTGGTGCAGCGCGCACGCACCGGAACCCTTCTTGAGGAGCCGCATCTTGGTCATGAGCGTCCTCCAGCACTCGTTGAGCGTGTACTCGACGCGCTTGATCGTCCAGAGGTGCCTAAACAGCGCGCGGTAGTCGTCCAAACTCGCCGGGTCGAGGATCGTCGAGAGCGGCGCGTCGACCTTGTACTCGAGGAGGAAGACGTCCCAACCGATGAGGCCTTGTTCGGAGTCGAGGACGCGGGTGTCGAGGCGCTGGAGGACGTTTGAAAGCGCCGCAGATCCGGCCGGCGTGGACCCGCGGATCGCACTCTCGAGTGCTGAAGTGACGTTGTGCCGATAGAGCGTGTTGGCAGGCCTCTTGAGCGACGGACCGAGCTGCTCGATGAGGATCTCGACAAAGTCGCCTTTGCCGAACAAGAGGTAGTCCTTGAGCGCTTGGAGGTGGTCCATGAGGCGGAACTTGTCGAAGAAGAGCTCGAAGACGCGGCGGGAGGCGGCGATGTAGGCGAGCGAGATCGAGTGCTCGAGCGAGGACATGTCGGTGTACCGCAGGACTGTCCCGGTGAGCGTTAGCGCGGCGGGAGGATAAGAGGTGAGGCGCACGCACCAGGCTGGTCGGCATGACTGCGCTCCATGACCCACGCCGCATCGGCGCAGCTGTACTTCATAAAGTTCAAGCTCTTGCCCGTCGAGAAGATCTGCGCACATACAATTCGTCAGCATTATCCTCACTCGTCGAACACGGGGTGGAGCGAGCGCACCTTCCGGGCCACCGCCTCGCCTAGGAAGCTCGGCACCATCTCCTCCCTGTACACGAACTTTCCCTTCCACAACTCATGACTCGCCACCTCCTCCCCTTCCTCCTCTCCCTTCCTCGAAGCGGGGACGACAAAGAACTCTGCATGCGGATCTTGTAGCTCGCCGGCATAGATCCAGGCGCGGAGGGTGGTGAAGAACGGCGCCGAGAGGGTGGAGAGGAGGTGCGATGAGAATTGGGAGATGAAGGGGTCGCCGTGGGTCGTGTAGGCGTGCAGGTGCGAGAGGGGCGAGGTTTCGGTCACTGCGCGGTTCGAGGGGTGAGCGGGCGAGGCAGAGAGTGCGAAAAGGAGGACGGACCTGAGGAGCTGCTGCCGGCGATGTCGCTCACGAGCGTAGCCATCATCCGCATCCTCAACCTCGTGTCCCTCGTCCACACATCCAACTTGCGCAACGTGAGGCCGTCTCCCAGTCCCTCGATCTCCTCCTTCTCCCCTTCCTCCTGCTGCTCAGGTACCTCCTCCAGCTTCGCCTCCAATCGCGCAACGAGCCTGAAATACTCCGTCATCTCCCTCCTAACTTCCGCTCCCAAACTCTGCTCGACCATCCCTCCCCTTGCCCTGCCCTTGCCCTTCTTGTCTCCCTCCGCCCTTGAGAGAACCCTCTGAATCTTCCTGAACAACCACCCGACCTCACTCAAACTATGCACCAACGCCCTCTGTGTCGCAGGGACGCTGTACCCGGTCCCGTGCAGGACCCACTCGATTCCCTGCTCAAACTTGCCCTCGTCTTCCTCCTCCTCGACGGGGTCTGTCGCCGCAGGCCCGTGTACTGCGATTTCCCCTCGGAGGAAGGTACGGTGCGGACCCGGCGAGCGCGACCTCGCAGGCTTGAAGCGCACAAACTCCCCATCAATCCCCTGGAAGAGGTACAAACAATCCCTGACCAACCTCTCCTCCGGCACGGGGGGGAGGAGCGGGGCGTCGCAATCTGATCGGAGTGGGTGGGCTGAGGAGCGGTGGGCTGAGAGGAGTGCGGCCATGGGTTGTCGGGGAGGGCGGGTTGTACAGGAGGATGCGGGAGGGGGGAGGGAGGAGGCGGGCGGAGAGAAGAAGTTGGGTCGTGGAGGACGTGGGCGGGAGGTGCTGGCGTCTGCGTACACGTAGAAAGCGTCAGTACTCCTTTGGCGAGGCACTCGAGACTCGGAGCAAGTCGATCAACACCCCCCTCCCTCGCTCTCCTCCCACTGCGCAGGGAGCCACAGAACACACCTCGAGACCCCTGTCCCACCGTTGACCCTGCCGACACGGGCGGATGCGCTGCGATCGCTGTCATCGTGTGTTTCGGGCCGGAGGAGGTGGAGTTGAGAGATGAGAGTGCGCGAGGTGAGGGAGGCGCGAGGCGGAGGCCTGGGGACTGAAGTAGCTCAAGCAAGGGTCTATGAGTCCGGTGAGCGATTAGGAAAGGCCTAGCGGCGCGAGCGGATTGGTGAGCGAGCGAGAGGAGTCGCGTCGACGAAGAGCGGGAGGACGAGGGACGCGACGAACGTGGCACAACTCGCGCTTCTGGTCTGCAGATGAGCTAGAAAGGCTCACTGTAGCTCACTCAAGACAGTAAGAATGGCGCCAGCCCAGAACGCAGCGTTTCACTCCTCCTCCCTCCATCCCTTCCCTCCTCAAATGCAGTTTATACATCCTCTACCACGAGCCTGGCCCCTCCAAACGCTCCGAGCCTACCACACACTCCCGCTCACTCTTCCACCACCTCATACTCGACCCTACATCTCTCGCTACAGCCCTCACACCCCACGACCTCGACGCCCTCCTCGAGCTGCTCGCGCGTGACGAGGAAGTGCGAGGAGCAGCGGCAGGGGTGGGTGTAGTAGATTGGCTCTTCGTCTTCAGGCGAGGAGCTGGAAGGAGAGGTGGAGGAAAGCGAGGCGTAGTGTGGTTCGAAGAGATCCAGGGAGAGCGAGATGGCGTAGGCGTTCGACGAGGCGCGCGACGCTGCCAAGTACTCTGCACCCAGTCAGGAGACACTGTCAGTACACCAGCAGCCCTGGAACACCCCTTCAGATGTGGAACGCACGCCTCCTCGCCTGGTCATACTCGTCCCTCGTCTCCTCGTCGCCCAAGACCTCCCACGCCTCGTTCAATTCGCGTGCCTCGCCAATCCCCTGCTCATCCTGCCCATGGAGAGCTCTGTCGGGGTGGTGGCGGAGGATGAGATGGCGGTAGGCCGTGCGGATGTCTGCTTGCGAGGGCGGAGGAGTGGCGGGGAGGCTCAGGCGGGCGTACAGGTCGACATGGGCGAGTGGGTGGCGAGCCAGGGTGGCTTGCGTCTGAGGGAGTGTTACACGATACTGGTAGCCTGTAAGACCGTGCTCTTGTCAACTGTGCACGTGACTTCTTGCACGCCGCGTGTGCTGGTGCCGAACTTGGTCCCGAGCACACTCCTTCAACTCGAGATAACCACTCGCTACACACTAACATGCTGGCACTGGCACTGCTCGCACTGCCCTCGCTGGCATGGGCAGCCTCGGGCGCACACTCGCACCCTCACTCGGCAGTCAACGCAGCAGCAACAGCAGCGACCTCGAAGCAACCCGCACCGACTGCAGCCTACGACCGCACGACGTGGCAGGGCGAGGAGCAGATCAAGGATCCCAACGCAGAGTGCACCTACTACTCGTACCCGCCCGTCAACGCCATCGTGAGCGGCTCGCTTCCACTTATCACCTCCTCTACGCTCCCCGCTCAGTCCCCTCGCAAGAGCTAACCTGGGATACTGTGAACACAGATTGGCTCGTACCCAGCCATCTGGAAAACCGCAGACCTCTCCGCCGCGTACGTCCCTCGCCCTCCCTCGTTCCGCTGTCGTGGACCCCTTCATCTTCCGCGCGTTCCGTCGCGTCCCCCTCGGTACCGCAACTCCGTAACCGCCGTTCTAGCGCTGACTCTCGCTCCCCACGTTCCCTAACTTAGAGGGATCTCGGCAGACGACAAGGCGCTGTTCCGCGCTCTGAACGCGACGATTCCGCAGATCCAGCCGAGGGGCGATAGGGCGGGTAACTTCCAGGGCGTCGTCTACGGTGCGCTTGTTCCCTACTGTAACTCGTTCACAGATAAGCCTGATTGACCGGCTTGATGTCGCGCAGACGGCAACTCCGACCCCGACTGCTGGTGGACTTACACGCGTTGCACGACGCCTAAGATCGCTTCCCTCCAGGACGACGTAACGAAGTGCGACCAGCCCAACACGTGGGGATTTACGCTGGACGATGGTGCGTTTCGCGTCCTTCTATGAGTAACGTAGGCTGACGAGGAAGGACGTCGCAGGACCCAACTGCTCGCACAACGCCTACTTCGACTACTTGAACTCGATCAACCAGAAAGCCACGCTCTTTTGTCCGTTCCCCTCCTCACTTTTCCCTCCCTCACCTAAACTGACGTGGGTTTTGCGGAACAGACATTGGCTCGAATGTGTTGGATTGGCCGCTGGAGGCGCAGAGGGGTTTGGCGGATGGACACGAGGTGCGTCCGCTTGCTCCTCTTCCCTTCCGAGTCTAGGAGAAGCTGATGAGATTGTGCGGTGGACAGATCTGCTCGCACACTTGGTCGCACCCTTGTTCGTCCATCCCTCCCTTGTCCTCCATCCTCCCTTTCTTTCTGAATCCTCACCGATCACCTCGTACCTTGCGGCTCCGCTGACCCTCGCTTCCCGACAGACATGACCTCGCTCACGAACGAACAAGCCTTTGCCGAGCTCTACTTCTCCAAAAAAGCCATCAAGCAAGTCCTCGGCATCACGGTTCGGTGCGTCCTCCACTCCCTCCTCTCCTCCTTTGGCGCTCGCTGACGCTCGCGAATAGGTGCTGGCGCCCTCCGTACGGCGATGTCGACGACCGCATCCGTTTCATCGCTGAAGCGCTCGACATGCGTACAATCATGTCCGTCTCTCGTCCCTCCTCTCCCTCCTGCGCTTCGCTAACGCTCGCTCGCGTTCCCAGCTGGAACGCCGATACAGACGACTACAACTGGGTCACCCAAGGTCTCCCCGCCATTCGAAAGAACTACCAATCGATCCTCAACAACCAGTCTGCTGGAGCGTACGACGACTCGGGTGTGATCGTCTTGACGCACGAGATGTGCGTTCCCTTTCTTCTTCTCCTCGTCTTCTGTCGGAAGAGATGCTGATGGTTGGACTGGGTGGACAGTGACGCGGGAACGATGCAGCTCAGTCAAGAGTTCCTGCCGCAGATCATGAAGCAGTTCACGGGCGGCGTTCTCCCCGTCGCAGTCTGCATGAAGTTCGTTCTCTCACCTCCACTCTCGCCCTCCTCAAGCTGACGAGACGCACGCACGCAGCAACACCGAACCCTACGTCGAACAAAGCTCCTACGTCTACCCCAACTACGCCCAATGGGCCGCTGGCACCCGCTCAGTCTCGCTCGCTGCTCCCACCGCCGCGCCGAACTCGGGTCGCTTGATCCTCGATGCCCAGGCGTCGGGAGGCGTGACCATCTCTGGCGCGACGGTCTCTACCGCCCCGAGCGCCAGTGCGGTCAAGCAGATGAAGACGACTGGTTCGACGAGTTCGCAGGCGGCGGCTACGACCGCAGCCAAGAGCGGCGCCTCGCAGGCTGTCGTGCCCGGGCTCCTCGCCCTCTTCGGTGTCCTCGCGACTGGTCTCGCGCTCTAGAGTACCTTATCTCGTCGGAATCTGGTCGGAAGTTGGATGGACTCGTCTCGCTCGTTGGACTCTCATACCCCTCCCGTTTCTCTCTAGATCTCACGTCGGATCCTACACTCATCTTTCGTTTGCTACCCCATGCACCACTAGTTACCCCTCTTGTATACCCTTTCCCGCCGCCCACGTCTCTCGATGAGGCTCCTTTGCATCGCACTTTCGCTCATGGTTCTCCTCACATCGCCCGCCGCTCGTGTCTTCGCATAGCGATGAATTCGCAAAGTCACGAGAGATACCATCACCCGCTGCTCTACTCGAGATCCGTCTCCCTCTCCTCCTTCGCCGCCTCCCCCGCCTTTCTCGCCTTCTCCTCCTCCTCCTTCCGCTTCTCCTCGTCGTTCCGGAGCGAAGCGATTTCCGCGCGGAGAGAGGCGAGTTCTTTCTTGAGGTCGAGGAGCTGCTCGCGTCGTGTTGTTAGCGGGGAGGAGAGAAGGAGGGTGGACGAGAAGGGGTAACGGACTTGGTAGAGCGTTTCGCCGGCGACGCTGCGTTCGAGGTTCTGCGCGCCCAACCAACCATCAGCTACGGCAGCGAACCCGGAGGAAACGAGAAAGAACGCCACTCACCGGCAACTTCTTCTTCAAGTCCTCAAACTTGACCTTGCTGATCTGCATCCCCTCCGGCTCGCCCGCATGGTCATACTCGTCCTCCTCTCCGTCCTCAGTGCGGAACGGTTCTGGATCCTCTTCAGGCTGCTGGTACTCGTCCGGCTCGACAAGGAGGTCTCGCATGTCTTTTTGGCGGAGGGGAGAGAGGTGCGTCTCCCAGAAGGCGATGAAGCCGCTGCGACAGGAAGCGAGAGTTGTCAGTTCGGAGAAGGTGAGGGAGCTGGAGGAGCGCACAGAGGGAGGAAGAAGAGGCCGGTCATAAGGACGCGGTTGAGGCGGGCGTAGCTCTCCTTCGAAAGGCAGAACTCGAGCGGGAGGATGCAGAGTTCGATGAGCTGCGAGTCGAGAGAATATGTCAGCAGTTGGTCCATCGACGAGACGAGAAGGCGCGACAAACGTTGAATCTGCGAGGCGGAGCGTGTTAGTTTCTGGTGGAAGCGGGCAGTGAGACAAGCAACTCGACGCACGGAGCGGGGTAGACGAACTCATCCGGCGCGCGGATAGTTGCGACCGTCTTGCCGGCAAAGAAGGCGAGGAAGGTCGGCTCGGATTCGTCTGCGAGCAAACGAGAGGTCAGCACGTTTCGCCGGGAGGAGAGTGGCAAGTGTCGACGCACCGACGCATTCCTCGTCTGCGAGAGCCGGAGCCTCGGTCGTCAGTAAGGATGCCGCGGAGGATGCGTAGACTGCACGCACAGGCGGACGAGAACAACGCGACAAGGACGTTGAGGAGGATGACGATTGTCGCGATCGACCAAGCGTAGTACAGGATGATGCCGAATGGGTACGAGGCAGCGTCGGAATCGTAGAAGTCAAAGTTGGGAGAGCCTAGGACCGCCTGGATGAGCGAGTGGACGACGGCTGGAGGGCGAGGGAGGTCAACGAGGGAGGTCAGCGGAGGGTCGCGTGGTGCAGCAGGGCGCACGTACCGTGAGTCGAGTCGCGGCGCTCGTCGGCGACGTCAAGGCCAGTCAAGGCTTGTAGGAAACCGATGGCGAAGATGGCGAGGAGGAGGCAGAAGACGGCTGATTCTTTGAGCATGCGCCAGATGACGACTGTGCGAGGCATGGCGTCGTCAGTTTGCGTATAGTACGCAGAACGAAGGAATGGGGACACACTTTGCGTGACGCCGAAGAAGCGGTACAGGTCGAATACCGTGAGCAGCTTGGCCCAGACGAGCGGCGCCGCGAGCGAGAGCCATTCTGCGTGGTCGCTGTCAGTGTTGCTGTCCGTGAGACACGCGAAGAGGAGAAAGCGGTGGAGAACAGAGGGGAAGGGAGCATACGGAATGCTGCGTAGCGGTAACGGTCCTGCTGAGCCGGATCCTTGGTCGCCAGATCGAAGCAGCGGAAGACGAACGCGACCGTAGCGAACGTGTAGATGAGAATGTTGATGATCTGCCAGAACGACACGCAAGCCCACCAGCCGATCTTCCACACCTTGACAACATCCTCGACGACGTAGCCGACGACTTGCACAAAGAGAAGAACGTCTTCAGGCCCGAATCCGCGGTCGGGCGTCTGGAGGGCGATAGTGTAGCAGGCTAGGAAGACGATCCAGAGCGCTATGCGTATGAAGAATTGGTAGCGAGGTACCGAGATCCGCGCCGGGTCGAAGTGCGCGAGGAAGCCTTGCTGGTCTGCGTCGACCTTATAGACTGTGTATGCTCGTGATCAGTCGCGGCTGGAAGAGCGTAGGGAAGGGAGGGAAGGATTAAGCGCTCGACGCACTCTGGTACTCGATGTTCTCGTTGCCCTTCTGCGTCTGGATCAGGAGGCCCTTCCACAGCGCAAAGACGCAACGCTGCGCCTCGTTCGACGAAAGGAAGAACGTCGCATGCTGGTCGACTGCACTCTCGAGCGCCGAAAGCGGGAGGCTTTCGTCGCCGTCCGACTCGACGATCGTGAAGCGCCTCGAGAGGAGACCGTACTGGTCCTGCATCGGCGTACGGGCGACAATCTTGCGAGCGAGAGCTTCGCAGGCGAGTTTGCGACCGGCATTCTCGTCGGCGTCCGAGGGGTTGATGCGCTGCTGGCGGGCAAAGTAGCGCCTCGCCTCGAGGAGGGCGAACGGGAGGCAGTCGTAAAAGTCGCCTGCGACCGAGCTGTACGCCTCGATCACGTCCTTGGTGATGATGGACGACGTTGGCGAGGTGATATCGTCTGTGGGCAGTGGAAGCGGGTGTCAGCGGGCAAGTCGCACGGGAATGGGTGGCAGTCCTCATCAGAAGCTTGAGCGCGCCTTTTCGGCCCTCGGCACCGACCCTGGATGAAGGACGAGAAGAACCGCACCGAGGTCGACTTGTATGGGCAGCAGCTCGAGCGTAAGCGCCTGGATGCGGGTGACGACGCGCAGGACGGTTTTCGGGTGGTACTTGTGTCCCTCGTGGTGCTTGCGGTACCCATGGCGCGTGAAGAGGTCGCTGGCGGGAGCTTCGACGTCCGCGAGAAGAGAGCGTCCGGCGGTCTCGTTGTTGGACGGCATCGCGGGGCGAGCGGGCAGTTGCGGCGGATACAGCACCTTACAGTGCGTTGTCTAGCCTTTGACAGCGAGCTTGAAGCGCAGCGAGAAGAGCGGGGAGGAGCGTGACGAGGTGGGGCGGTGAGAGACTTGGCAACAATCGATACGGAAGTCCATGGAGTCCGGGTAATTCTCGTGGAGCGAGAGGAGGTGCAGTACAGCACGACAGAAAGAGTAGAGTATAGGAGGACGATCGCAAAGGAGAAAAAAAGCAGACCGTCTGACTTTGCTCAACGAAGTCGTCAACGACAAGCAGCTGGACGGCGTTGCGGTGTGCGATTCACCTCGCGAGCACGAATAGCGTCAAGCGCAGTGGAAGGCGAGCAAAATGCAGATCGAGCTAGATACCCAGTGCGGCCAAGAAGAAGCGAGTCGCCAGCGAGTGGACGATGACGAGCGTGGAATCGGCCGCTTAGTCCTGGACACGTCCAGCTCGACTGTCCGCTCTGTTCCGCTTTCCGCGCGTCAGAAGGCACCAGGCGGTAGAGTGAAAGCGAGGGACGCCCAAAGCACGTTTCGAGGGGACATTGAGCGCCCTCCTGCTCGCTCACGTCGCGTCGATGGCCTGCGGCCGGCTTGAGTCGCACTCAGATGGTTCATTGAAGCGGTTCGAGGACCTGTTAGCCATCCCTGGACGCGAGCAGCCGTCCAAGCCTGACCCCTCTAGCAAGTATCCGCCCGTGCTCCTTGCACACGGCACCGTGAGCGCCGTCCGACCGCCGAGCTATCATTCTGACCTGCAGTCACCGCTTCAATTGGCCCGCAAGCCCCCGCGAGGCGTGCCCTCGGCGGTTGTTCCCATCGGCGGAAGTTGGACTGATGAAGCTCTGGCGAGGTAGCGGCAGCTTGGCGGGGCTAGCGACGGTGATCTGGCGTTGTGTACGTGTATTTGAGCAGGCTAAGCAAGGGATGGAGCCCGGCGAGCGAGAGTGGTGAGTGGTCGGAAGTGAAGTCCTCCTCGACCCCTCCTCCTTGGTCTCAACTATCGTCCAGCGGTTCCTTCGGCGCCCAAGCTCGCAATTAGACTCCTCAGAACTCTCTGAACGCTTGCAGGACATGAGGAAAGGTCACGGATACACATCGTTTCTGGACGAGTTCGGCTACTTCTTCGACCTCTGTCCGTAAGCCTTTGTGCTGAACTCGCCGTTCTCAACGATAAGGTTTGCAGGCTCTTGCGCCTTGCCGTTGCGCCAGCGGTCGAGGATGTCAATCGCTCCGTCGGCATAACGCTGCTGAGCATCTGTAGAATCGAGCAGAGGTCAGTCTCGCAGCAAGTACGGATCCAGCTGCACCGTGACGTACCGAGAGTTGTGCCAGACTGTGTGCAAGCGAGAAAGGCGTCAGTACTGGGAGAGGGGAGGAAGGAGAGAGGAGGAATGGTAGGAAGGTCGGGAGGGAAGGGTTGGCGGACTTCGCCGACCACAACGGATTGTGGCGTGGCAGCTGCTTAGGAGCCTGGAGCTGGACTTACGTAGTGCGCCACCAATGCGTTCCCTCCCTTCGAGAACGGGTTTTGCATCTTGCGCCACGGGTGATCCTTGAGCGCCGGCTGCTTCGGCCAGACGTCTCCGCCGTAACCAGCGATGTGTCCAGAGCTGACGGCGTCCGCGACGTCTTCCGCAACGCAGATGGCGCCGCGAGCCGTGTTGACGATCCAGGCGCCCTTCTTCATGTATCCCAGCGTCTCCTTGTTGATCAGGCCGCGCGTTCCCTCGTGCAAGGGCGCATTGATTGTGAGCACGTCAAGCTGACCGAGGAACTCCTTGAGGTCCTCGACGCGACGAGCGCCGACCTCCTTCGCGGCCTCGGCGGGAAGCTCGGTGTAGTCGTAATAGAGGAGCTCCTTGCAGTCGAACGGCTTGAGGCGCTGCAACACGCGGAAGCCGATGCGACCGGCACCGAGCGTACCAACGACCTTGCCCTCGAGATCGTACGCGGCCTTGGCGATAGCCGCAACTTCCCATCCGCCGGAGACGATCTGCTCGTGCGCAGGGACAAAGTTGCGGACCAAGACGAGGATGGTCATGACGACGTGCTCGGCGACGGAGACAACGTTGCTGGGAGAGGGAAGCAAGTCAGGAGGGAAGGTCAAGTCGGAAGGGCGAATGACCCGTGAAAGCGCCGCACCTGCCCGTGACCTCGGCGACGGTGATCTTGTGCTCGTTGGCAGCGTTCAAGTCGATGTGATCACTGCCGACGCCGGCGGTGATGGCGAGCTTGAGGTTCTTCGCCTTCTTGACCATCTCGGCGGTGAGGTAGCCCGGGTGGAAGGGGGTGCTGTTCAGGGTAGTCCTCGTGAGCGACTCCTCTACACAAATACGACGAAATGAAGACCCACGTAATGAGGACATCGGCGTCGACAATCTCCTTCGCAAAGGTCGAGTTGTCGCCCTCCTTGTCGTCGGTGACGACGAGGTCGAGTCCGTGCTTCTCGCAGTACGGGCGGAGGCCAAGAGCGTTCTCGACCTGTGGAAGGAGCGGAAGCGTCAGCGAAGGAGAGCGAGGGGCATGACGAGGGAAGAAGAGGCGACGAACGGTTCCGAGCAACTTGGGCTGCTCCTCTGCGTGCTTTCCGCCCGAGTAGAGGACGACGAGGACCTGTGAGAGTGCCTCGTCAGCTACAGAGCCCTCTGGGCGACGCAGACGACGAGAGCGGGGACGATGTGGGGAAGCGAAACGAGGAGGAGGAACAGCGACGCGAGACGGTGGCGCACCTTGGTCATGATGAGTGGTAGCGGTGTGTTTTGACGATGGAGAGACGTGAGTGAAGCAAGGTGAGCAAAGAGAGGTTGGTGAGAGGGAGAAGTGTGGTCCCGTCCGCTCGCTGTCCTCGAGTGGGGAGCGGCTGACTTGTAGGTGGAGGTTGCTCGTCGGCTGTGACCGCACCGCTCGCTCGTTTAGCTGAAACAGCGAACTCTCTTTCGCCTCCCTCGCAGCCCGCTCGCCGTCGGTGAGCGAGCGAAGCGTGTTCGGCCTTCCCAAATCGCAGCGAGAGCAGAGTCCGATGCGTCGGTTCGTCGTCATTCGAGGAAGAGTCGTTTGAAACCCTTCATGTTGCAAGCGAGAGAAGCTTCCAAAGCGGTGAGATTCCGGCGAGTCGAGCAGGAGCGAGGCCAGAACGAGGAGCGAACGAAGGCACGACTGTGCGAAGGCTGAACGAAAAGCAGCGGTTGCAGAGCGTTTGTGAACGAATGGAGAGATTACGACATGCGGGACGGACGAGTACAACATGAGCATAAGTTAACGAGGGAACGAGAGGGCGAGGCGAGCGAGCCATCTTAACGAGACGGCTCTACGCCAGGTCAGAGAAGCCGACCGAGTTGGTGGAGACGTCGAAGCTAGCGTAGGTGTTCTCGAGGAACCTGGAGAGGTTCAGAGAAGGTCAGCGAATAGAAATGAGGAGGACAGGCGTTCGGCTCATGCAGCGCAACACGAACGACGAAGAGACGGGACTCACGCATCGCCCAAGATCCACGCGTTGATGCCGATGTCGGCCCCAACGACCGCACCAACACACCTGTCGCTGCCCGAGCTGACCCGTCCGAGGTTGAGGCTCTCGCTCGAGACAGCCCATTGCTCGGCGAACGACGGGCCGAACGAGAAGGAGACGTCGGGAGGCGTCGCGCAGGGGTAGGTGTAGTAGCCGCTGCCGTAGGTGCCGGAGCCGGGAACTGCAGCCCAGAAAGCGGCTGCTGCTTGAGTCGGGGCCTGGGAAGGGAGGGAAGGTCAGCCTTGCCGTTTGCTAAAGCGCAAACAACGAGCGAGACTCACAACAATGACGCTGGTGCCAGTGTCGATAATCGCGTTGAAGGTACCGACGCTGCTGACCGCATTGCCGCCAACATTCGCCTGCGACGCGAGGAGCCAGTAGCTCTGGCTCGTGACCGGATACCACTTCGTCGATCCAGCCTGGTACAGCGCCGAGTTGAGTCCGCCGAGGTAGAGTTCCGACCCCGAGTTGGCGAGGTAGAACGAGAACTGCAGCGCCGAGACCTTGTCCTGCGCGACGAGGGTCTGGAAGAACGGGTTGGCGCCCAGCGTCGAGATGGAGGCAAAAGCCATGCCCAGCAAGCCGTCGTACGGATCGTTCTGGAAATCAGACGTGAGAGCGGTAGCTGCGCCGAGCGTCTGCGAAGTTGCGCTGAGACCGGCGACGCTGACCGTGTCGGTGTAGACGGTGCCCTTGGTCGAGCTGCCGTCGCCGTAGGTGAGACTGAGCGTCTTGCCTGCGACGAGTTGGCTGCTCGAGCTGCTTGAGGGGTCGTACTTGGAGTGCGTGTTGCAGGCGGCCGAGTTGCAGCCGCTCGAGGTGACCCACAAGTCTGACGAGCTGCGCAGCAGGCGAACGAGGTCAGTGATTCGTTTCACAGCATAGGCGGAGCGCGAGTCCAACGCACCCGGTATCAAAGTCGAGGATGAAGCTCTTCGCGGGCGTTCCAATCGTCGCAGCGCCAGCGTAAAGCGTCCCGCCGTTGTAGCTCGTCAAGCTAGCTCCGCCCCTCTTGACCGCCGCCGTCGCTCCCGCCTGAGCAGACGATGAAGACGGGTGCGCTTTGGGGTTGTAGACGTATTTCGGGTTCGTGACCGATCGCTTCTTGAGCGCCCGACGGTTCGCGACTGGTCGATCGGTCGCTGATGCAGTCGCAGGCGGAACACCGTGAAGACGCCCGCCGTTCTGGCCAAAGATCTTGTCGCGCCGCTCGTTCTGGCCTGCCTCGGCCTCAGCGGGGAACTCGAGAGACGACTCCTCGCCCGTTCCCCAAGCGTCGCGCTTGGCGGATGGGACGTTCGGAATGAGCGAGGGGTCGACGAAAGATGGGGCCAGGAAGTGCGCTTCGCCGGTGTTAAGGGCAAAGTTATCGAGGCCGCGGACGTACTTTGCGCGAGCGCGAGCGAGGTGGGCCTGCGTCAAAGGGTAATCGCTGTCAGTAGCCCGCTCGAGTACAGCAAGCAGGCAGAGCCAGCGAGACGAAACGCACATGCGCCTTGCCGAGATCGACCGTCCCGTCCTCCTTCATCAATTCGGCGCTACCGCGACGATGCAAGAGCGAGACCTTGGTGGCGCCATCAGGAAGGACGACGATGGGCTCGGCGATGGGGGCAGGAGTCGGGATGGCCGAGACGGAAGAGGCGGAGAAGAGGAGGGCGGCGGATGTGAGGCCGAAGGAGAAGGTGCGCATCCTGGTTCTGCTTAAGAGGCGATATGAGGGTGACGGCGGATGTCGATGGGCGCGGCGTGAAAAGAGCGGCGACGAGAGCGGTGTCGGGAGACGAAGGGTTCGGCCGGACGGCTGCGAGGGTAGACCAGCTACCGGTGCAGGGGCGAAAGGGGCGAGTTAAAGCTGGACCGTCTAGGCCGCTGAGGCGAAACACGAAGAGGACGAGGGTGAGAGGGAGGGAAGAGAGGGAAGAAGGGAAGAGAGGGGGGCGTCGTGACCGAGGGACCAAGAGCCGCAGCAAGGAAGCAGGACAAACGATAGAGCGAAAGAAGGTTTCCGTCGCAGCGCCAGACGAACAAAGCAGGGGCCCGCCGGGCACGAAAGCGTGGCCCTCATATTCGAGCGAGTCTTCTCCCGCGTGAATCGCCCGCTTCAGGCAACGGGCCCCCGTTCCTCGTTGATGTGCGACTCATGCCATCAACGCTGCGCAACGGCCTTTGCCCCATCCGGCCGCGAGCAGGACGGAGCGAGCTGGGTTGCCCTCCGTGGACAGAGACCGACCCGCCTCGCATTAGCTGGTCGAGAGGGCTGGATGACGGCAGAATGCATGGCATTAGAGTCGACTGGGCTGGCGTTTGTAACGGTCCGAACCCTCCATTAGGCGAGAGAGGCAGTCGAGCGTCGTTGGAGGCGAGATGGCGGGACGAGGCGCGAGGGGGGCTTGCCGAGTCGAGATAATTGGCTGCAGTCGTGATGAGCATGTCTAGGCAGTCCAAGCACCCAGCAAGACAGCATACGAGCCTGTCTGGCAACGAGCGAGCGAGCGAGTGAGGTGAAGGAGGGAAAGAGAGGTGAGGAGGGGTCCTCGAGGGTGTCGTGCGGCTCTCACACGGCTTCCGGGGGTACGCCTGCCGTCTCTGGCGGTCCTTTGTGACAGAATGCGCAGCGTGGGCCGCTCACAAACGGACACGAACGCCGCCCTGACGCACTCCCTTTGCTTCCCTTTCCTCTCTAATGCGTCTGCCTCGCAAAGCGTCAACGAGGGCGTCCCCTTGTGGCTAGAATGAGCGCACGATGAATGTTTAAGTGCCTCGGCGACAAGCTGGGAAAGCCCGAAGCAGAATGCGGTCGACGAAAGAGGGTGGAAGTCGGGACGAGGTAGTCGGGCAGCGATGCCTTTGCGGCAAGGCGGGCGCATCGCCGAGTAGGCGTCCTGCGTAACAGCCGGGAAGCCCGTGAGCACGAACCGACATGGGCTCGAGGGAAGTTGCTGTAAGAACCGGAAACCAGCTGCGAGGGTCAAGTCGGTGGATGGCGGAGTCTGTGTGTTCGCACCGCGCATCGCGGTTACCTTTTCATCCTCGCCGAAATCGCGACTAGCGGTCAACGGAACGAGGTCGATACGTTGCCAGCCGCCCATGCCGCGCTACGTGACCTTGATGAGGAGGAACACGAGCACCCAAAGCACCGCGACAATCGCCAGCAGCCCAATAGTCCAGCATGTCGTCCCGCGCGTCTTGCCTCTGACGTCCTTGAGCCTTTTCTGCTGGCCGACCATCGTGCCCATGTTCCCCTCAAGCTGCTCCTTCGCCTTCTCCATCACTTCTTTGTCCTTTGCGAGCGAGTCGGAGAACGTCAGCGTGGAGGTTTTGAGTGCGCCGGAGAGGGAGGTGAGCGAGTCGAGGAGGGTGGACTGGAGAGCGTGGTGGTGAGAGAGGAGGTCGGAGGTTGTGGCGGACGTGCCCGAGTCGGCTGGTAGGAGGTCGTCCGCCGCCGCCGCCGCCGCCAAGCGGTCCTTCTTCTTCTCGTCCACCGCGTCATCTGCATCAGGACTCTCTGCCTTCTCCCGCTCCTTCTCCTTCCGTTTCCGCTTCGCAGCGAGATAAGGCGGCACTGCCCCTGCTGCTGCCGCACGATGCCGCACTCCACCGGCCGATCGGAGTCCAAACGCTGTCGATCCGATGGCCTCGTCGCCCGCCTTGACCGGCGAAACAGGTCGCTCGTTCTCCTTCTCCTCATCGGCTTGTCCGGCAGCAACACCGAGCGCGGCTCGTCGCGCGGAGGGCTTCTCGCGCTCTTTCGGAGGAGGAGTAGCGGGTGTGGACGGTTCGGAGGGGAAGCCAAAGGGTAAAGGGGCGGAGGGGCGGAGAAAGTCGAGGTCGGAGCTGAAAAGCGGGTCGGGGAAGGAAGGGCGAGGGAGTTGGGCGAGCTGCAGGACCTAGATTCAGCCAATGTACGCTCCCGTGCCTTTGTCACAACTAAACGCACGGAAGCAGGGTCGGAGAAGTGCGCGAGAGCCTGTTCGGCAGAAGTCAGGCGAGAGTCGAGGTCCAGAAGGCTGCCTCGCTTCGGGCGGGCGTGGCTGCAAGCACGCATGACCGTCAGTACCGTCACATCTTGACGTGGACAGTGCAGACGCACCTGGTCGATGCGAGCCTGCTCTCCTCCTCGTGCTCGTCGCGCGCCTGTTCGAGCAGCTGTCGCGCATGTTTCGCGGTCTGCTTCGACACGAGCGTCAGCACGAGCTTGAGCGCATTACGGAAGCTCCCACGCACCCTCTGCAGCCTGAGGAGCGCGAGGTAGTCGAGTTGCGGGTGTGGGGATGACGAGGAGGCGCGGATGAGCGGGAGCTGGGCGTCGAGCGAGCGCACGAGCTGTGTGAGCGTGACCCTGTCCTTCCTCTCCATCTCAGCGCGAGTCCAGCAGCGTCCTTAGTCAGCAGCGGTGAGTGACACTCGTCCAACCTGCGCTCCCTCTTCTCTCCTCAGCACCACACACCCTCTCGCACAGTTCGCGCTCGCTTTACAGTCCTCGTGACAGAGGCTGTTGTATTACGCAGGTACCCACACACACAAAACACCCACAGCGATGGCGTGAGTCTCCCTCGCTCTTCATCTCATCCAGCGGACCTCGAGCTGACAACTCGCTCGCGACAGGCACTACGGCGGTGGAGCTTCCCATTTGGCGGCTATCTGTGAGTAATAGTCCCACTGCGCGCTTTGACGGATTCTCCTGGCGCAGTGTTCGCGTGGTGGATCCGGCTGCTGGGCTCGAGGAGATGAAGTTGGTGGGACTGGAGGATGGCTCAGGCAGGGCTTTTGCGGTCGCCGAACACACTCTTGGAGGCTCAGAAAGGCTCCAATGCGTACCGGCGGTCTCTACCTATCTCTGCCACCCACTTCATCCACGAGCTTCCGGGACAATCGCTGACAAGTCTCTTCCGCGTGCGCTTGCACAGACGGTTCGGAGCAGGACAAGGTCAACTGTAGTTTGTGCGTCCCTCTCACGGTGCCATAGCGGAAGGAGAAGTTACTGACCTGGTCCACCCTCTCTTCCCTCGTCCTCGTCCACAGCTACCTCAAAATCGGAGCATGCCGTCACGGCGAGCGCTGCTCTCGCAAGCACATCAAGCCTCAGTATTCGCAGACTATCGTAATCCTCAACATGTACCAAGTGCGTCCCTCCTCGAATCGCGTTCCCCTCCTCCACCACTGACCTGGTCTCGCGCTCCCGCAGAATCCCGCGCACATTCAGGGGTCCACGTCGAACCCGCACTTGCGGCCAAAGGACGCGCCGCCTCTCGACCCGAACCCGAAGAGCAACCTTTCGGAGGAAGAGACGCAGCAGTTCTTCGACAAGTTCTGTACGTCGCTATCTCGCTTTTCGCCCGCACTCTCGCACTCTTACCTCCTGCTGCGACTGTACTGACCGTCGTTCGCCCCGCCTTGCAGACGAGGATGTCTATTGCGAGCTCGTCAAGTACGGCAACATGCTCGAGATGCACGTTTGCGACAATGTCGGCGACCACCTGATCGGCAACGTCTATGCCCGCTTCGACTGGGAAGACGAGGCGCAGCGTGCGGTTGACGAGCTGAACAAGCGGTGGTATGCCGGTGCGTCTCAACCTTCTGTCCTCTTTCGAAGAATCGTATGCTGATTTGCTCTGACATGCACGCCGCAGGTCGCCCTCTGTACGCCGAGCTCTCCCCCGTCACCGACTTCCGCGAAGCCTGCTGTCGTCAAAACGACCTCGGCCAATGCGACCGCGGCGGCTTCTGCAACTTCATGCAGTCAGTCCCTCCCTCTCCCTCTCGTTTCCTTCATGACTGACGATTATCTGACTGGCAGCTTGCGGCACCCGAGTCGACCGCTGCTGAGGGAGTTGCAGCGCGAGCAGCGCAAGGAGAGGCAGGTCAACCCCGATCCGAGGGACGAGGAGAGGCGCAAGGAGATGGAGATGTTTGGGTTCGCGTAGGCTTCGCGCCCCGGTTGTACTTGAGACCATTTGGGCTATGTAAGAGCGGGCTTCGAGAGGCTGACGGCTCCAGCTGGGCAAGGAGAACGGAGGCGGGCCTTGCGTCCCATCGTACCTAGTGTCTCGCTACCTCTCGCTTCGTTCAGACGAGACAGAGCAAAGGTATCGATTGTACTTCACAGAGCTCAGTGCCTGCCCACGTACTCAAGGCAAAGCGAAACCCAAACAGCTTCGGGGCGCAAGATCACATCTTCTCCTGGAGGACTGAATCGGTGTCGACGCCTGCTTCGTTGTCGCGGCCAGCCGGCTTAACCTCGAGCGGTGCGTCTGCGTGGGTAGCCGAAAGGTGAGCGGCTAAGAAAGGCAAAGAAGAGTAGGAGGAAACGACGCACCGACAAGCCAGTTCATCCTCTCCTTCGGGTTCTTGAAGAGTGCGCATCCGACTGCAGCGATGATAGCACCTGGCAAGAAGCTGAACCAGGTGATCTTGTACGCGTGAGCCTCGGTTTCCTTGAGCGCGGCGGAGGCGGCGCCGAGGATGGGGCCGGAGACGCCGGGGATCGCTTCGAGGCCTTGGCCACTCATGAGGAAGCCGATTAGCTGGCCGACATATTGAGGGTTGAAGCCGAGCGGGATGACGGCCTTGACTGCGGGACGAGAGAGGCGTTAGTTGGGGGGATGAAGCGAGACGGAACGGCTTAGCCTGACTTACGGATGTTCTCGGGGATCTGGGTATTGCTGAGCGATCCGTAAATGGCTGCAGCGATCGCATAGCCGACGTTTCCGCCAATTGTGCGAATCACGATCGTGACAGACGTCGCAGCAGCGATGAGGAGCGGTGGAGTGGACAGCTGGACGACCACGGTGACAAGGATGAGGATGACAGAGAAGCCGACACCGGCGACGGCGTTACTGCGAGAAAGCCGCTTGTCAGCGAGGAAGAACGACTGGACGAGCGAGAGAAGGAGTGTGTTGCTCACAAGCCGAGAGCCATTTTGCCGTTCGTACCGGACATCGCAAAACCAATGATCGCTGCCGAGAAGCAGAGGAAAGCGGCGCAAAGCGGCCACTTGACGTCCTTGTGCTTCGTAACGTCTGAAGACGCGGACGAGGTCAGTGTCCGCCACTCGACGAGAACGGCGCAAGACTCACACCACGCCATGACGGGTGCGATGACGAAGAGGGCGCAGTAGAAGGGGAGGAGATGAGCATTTGCTGTCAAGGTTCCGGGTGTGGTCCAGAGTCCGTTCACTTCGGCGGACTTAGGAGTGCCGCGTCAGCCGGGCGAGCGAGGGAAGCGATGAGGGATTGGGCGCACATAGATGTTGTTGGTAAGGAAGAATAGAGCGCCCTCAACAGCGATCACGAAGCAACTGAGAGGAAAATTGCGGCCTTGCTCGAACAGGCGGTGGTCGAGGAAGCCTCGTGACGTTCCCGTCCACTCTGCGTGTTTGGTTGTTGGTCAGATGTGGTGGCCAAGCTCTGAGCGAGAGGAAGCTCAAATGTGGTGGTCAAGCTGTGAGGAGAGGAAGCGCACCCCAAAGCAAACAGGCGACAAGTCCAGCGAATCCGACAGCGACGCAGGCGTACGAGTGCGGGTCGTGCCAGCCCTTGTCCGGGTCAGCCGACCACGAGAAGCCCATGAGGAGCGGGGCGAGGCCCGCGACGAGGAGGAAGTAGCCGATCCAGTCGAGCGACTTGACCTTCTCGAGCCAGGTTGCGCGCGTTTCGGTGCGAGGCGGGGGCTGCGAGAGCGCGAGTGAGCGCCATCCCTCGACACGAGAGCACGAGGGCCGTCTTCACGTGGTAGAAGGCTGTGAAGCCGAGGAGGAGAAGACCGTCCATGATGAGGAGGGTGCGAAACACCCATCGCCAGCCGTTGATTGGGTCAGCCTTGGTCGCGGCGCCCATGCCCATCAAGGCGACGATGCCACCGACAGAAGCGGAGCTGCCGAGGTCGATGTGAGCAGGCCCAGACAAGGAGATTGGAAGCGGAAACGCACAAGTTGAGGCCCGTTTGAACCCAGGCGCGCCAGACGGCCGGCACGATCTCGGAGGGAATAGCGTAGATCAATCCGGGGACGCCGTAGCCGATTCCGCCCAGGACTTGGCCGGCAATGACGCCGTTGATCTGGAGATGGAAAGTCAGCCAAAGCAACTCGCCTGTCAGGTACCGAGACGTACGCCTGAAGCGGTCATTGCGAGAATCGAGGCGATGCAGTAGATGAGGAAAGCGAAGATGACGCTGAACGTCGAAGCGCGAAGTCAGTTCTTCTTCTCGTCCTTCGACTCGACCGGTTCGCGTCTTGCGAGCCGCCGACTCACACATATCGCCGGCCGTAAATGTCGGAGAAGATTCCCATGATTGGACCTGCAACGACTGACGGTATGCCTGGCTGAGAGCAGGAAGTCAAAAGCGTCAGCGAAGTGAGGGCGCGCGAGAGCAAGCGTGGAGGGAGGAAAGGGACGCACGCCGTTTACGATCCAGATGCGCTGTCCCGCTGTGGCGCCCAAAGGCGTAGCGATCGCGTACGCGCATACGGCGGGGGCGATACTGTTGCGGAAGTCAAGTCAGCGCTTTTCCTCAGCGTGGATGAAGGTCAACCAGCGAGATCGACACGTACGAGAAGAACGTATTCTGAAGCAGAGCAAGGGCGCAAAGCGCAATCACAACCCAGGCGCGAGGCGAGATGGTCGTCTGCTCATTCGGATCGTGCTGAGCGCCATTGGCGACGGCGAGCCTTCCGCCTTTCTCGTGAGCGTCCGTAGCCGCCATCTGATGTTCGAGATGCTGGATGTGCGCTTTAGACATGTCGTGCCGTCTCGTCGCGAGCGCAGACGGAGGGAAAAGCGGAGACCCTCTGGAGCGCCGGCCTACGATATAGGCTTGAGCGGAGACGACGAGTGGGGTACTCGTGTGCCTCGTGTCTCGTGCTCTGTAGTACGCACTCCCACACAGCTGCTTGCGCGGGCATCGTGCCGCTTATCTGCTCGAGAGGGAGATGGTCCGGTGGGAGGCGCGGAGTTCGCCAAACCCTCAGCCGAGCGGTCGCGGCAGCACGAAGCGCGTGGATAGTTCGCAACCGAGTCGACAGGCGGCCCAAAGTGAGGCCAAGAAGCCGAAACCCGAGGCGGGAGCGTGGCGAGGGGCGTCTAGCAGGTAGGCTACGGTCAGCGAGATTGTAAGCAGAGCATTCGTGGATTGAGCGGAGCGCAGCGCACCTATGAGGGATGAATAGCGGCGCGAGACGTCGCAATTCAGACGCGGATCGCGATACACAATCCGGCTCACTCGCCCATCCACCTCAACGCTCCTCCCTCGCCCTTTACATGCCCAACGAACGGGACCCTCTCCCCGTCATCCTTGCCCAGAAACGCATCAAAGTCAAGCCAGAAGCCCCTCTTCTCGCTGACGCCCCATAACCTCGACCCCTCCATCTCAAGCCCATACACAGGCGAGCGGTCCCGCCCAGGCGCGAAAGCCGTGATCCCGCCGGATGCGGCTTGGCGAACATCGAAGAGGCGGATGGCGGCGTTGCGCGCTGTACCGACTGCGACGTACGAGCCGGCTGTGCCGCCGACTGCGAGCGAGAAGGCGGGATCGTCGGACCACGGGTCGGCGAGGCGCATGATCTCGTTCGAAGGACGCTCGAAGCGAGGCTGGTCCCATGCTGAGACGACGTCTGAAGGTGGAGGGGGAACGCGAAGATCGTAGATGCGAGTCGTCGAGTCGTAGAAGGCGGCGAGAAGGGTTTGTTCTGGATTGAGAAAGCCGCAAGAGTCGACGGGCGGCGTCGTGACAGCGTAGACAGCCGTTGACCGCGGCGTATGAGCGAGCGAAGTTGAGGGGAGCATGGGAGAGCCGGTCGAGTCGAGGTGGATGAGCGAGAGCGGGCTCGTCCCGCTGTGGCCCACAGCTAGCCAGCGCTTCGACGGCCCTACGTGGACGCTCCAAGGTCTTGTGTTGAATGGGAGGACTATCGGCGGTTGCCATGGCGCAGCGATCGAATAGAGCGAGACGGCGTGCGAGGAGGACGTGGACAGATCTTTGAGCGTGTGGGCAAGCGAGGCGGTGGAGTTGGGGGCGGATGATGGAGTTGCAGGACGCGATGATGGCGGCGTCCGACTTGTCGACGCGGCGACGAGAAGCGGGCCCTCCGAGTGCAACGCCTGAATGCTTGTCGAGCCGCTCAATCCGCCGCCTCCCGTTCGTCCGGCTCCGGTCTCCGCCGAGTACTGCGCCGTCTCCTCCAGTACGAGTGGCGAGCCGTGCGAGGGGTGCTGGACGACGCGAAGTCGCTGAAGACGACCCGAAACTCGCGAGACGAGGATCTCGCCTGGTCTCGTCCCGCGAGCGAGGGAGGTGACGTCCTCGAGACCGCCGATGTTCCCAGATTTGCGCGGCTGTCGACCTGGCGCGATCAAGACCGGTACAACTTCGACTCCGCCATCCCTTTTTGTCAACCACATCTCGAGGTCGCGTCCCTTTCCCACGAGGACCACCTCGACGCCCCGCTCAACTTCCCACATCCTCATCGTCGGCAAGCACTTCTTGAATTCCCTTCCAGGCCCGCCAGCGATGAACCCCCTCGCCTCCCAGTTGTCCCATCGCTTCGCAACCTGCCTCGCCCACAACGTCCGTCGGACCCAACTCGCGTTTTGATGGAAGCCGAGATGCTTGATCGTGCGTGGAGAGTAGCCGTATGCCGTACGAGCGAGCCGTGGGAGTGTTGTTGAGGTGATGAGCTCATGGAAGGAGCGGGAGGTTGAGGAGAGTGCGAGGAGCGAGTCGAGCGGGAGGCAGGAGAGGAGGTGGTTCAGTAGCTCTGATGGGAGCTGCTGGAGCAGTGACAGGCGCATACGAGCGAGGTCGACCGTCGAGTCGTGTGAGGGAGGTGCTCAAGAACTCGCACGAGGCGAGGTCGTCGGGTTCGCAGCTTTCTATGTCCTCTCCGTGCTTGAACAGCATGAGTGGAGTTTATGATGCATTGCGGGCGCGAACGAAGCTACACCGGGCGCAGAGACCGATATTCCACTGGTATTTCTCTCCGTCTCGACTCGCTCTTGTTCACTCCTATCGTGCCGGGAGCGCTGTGCAGCAAAGTCTGTTAGCTGTGTGATCACCAGTGGGTGTGGCGGACTCGGAGAGGAGCAAGAGGTAAGGGAGACGCCCCATGAGGAGGGAGGACGATAATCGACCCGCTCTTTGCGAGTACATCGTCGAGTCCCGCCGCCGCAATCGAAAGCGCGGATGAGGTACAACGGCTGGCGTCCGCATGGCGTATACTAGCGTGGCATCCGTCAACTTCTTCAAGCTCGGTGGAAGAGGTCTGCGAGGATCGAGAGCTGAGCAGGAGCCAGGCGCGGTCAAGTATCGCGCGTTCGGCGGGCGTCTGAGCGGGCAGTCCATTTGCGTCGTCGGGGTCGCATGGGATGCAATCATAGTGCGACGAGAGCTAGGAGACTCCATTCGGAGGGAGAGCATACAACGCCCCGATTCTCCAGCGCAGTATCTAACTCGTGGACGTCCGTCCAGCCAATCTGACCCTTCTCGCTCCTTCTCCTCGCGTTTCGGCCGATCGCCCTGCCCTGTGAGAGCAAGGGAGGAGACCGAGGGGATTCGGGGCGAGCGAGCTGTAGACTGGCGACGACAGCAATTGCAGGTGTGACAGTCGGACAATGCAGCCGAGAAGTAAGCTCAGGAGCCCTCGCAGCAGCGAACGAGCCCCAGCGTGGCGTGGCGAGCGTGGCCAGCGTTGGCGAGTGAGCTGGCGCTGGGAGACCAGGGGTCGCCTCCTCCCCTCGCTCCCTCTTGCTCCTGGTCAAGGTCGCAGCTGCCACAGGCTGGTCCACAGAGCACTCTCACACAGCCGGCCATGCTTCTCTCCACTTCCCGCACCGCCGTCCGCGCCGTCGCCGCCGCCCCGTCGGCCGCCCGTGCCTTCTCGTCGACCCCGGCACCGCAGGCCACCCTGCGTGAGCTCGAGTCGCGCATCAAGTCGGTCGGTGAGTCATGGCATCCATTCGAACCGGCGCGAGGGTGTTGTGGGGGCGAGCGAGGTCTGCTAGCGACTCGAGATGGCGTCCTGGCGGAACTCGGCTCTCTCCCTGTCAGGATGGCTCGCTGACCCTGCCATGCTCTCCGTGTGCTCTCGCAGGCAACATTGGTGAGCGACCGCTGCCTTCCCTGGGTGCTGTGGGCCGATTCGCTGGGCAGCTCTCCCTGCTCGGGTCATCGCGCTCGCAGGCCAACTCTGCTGTGAACCGCTTGGCTGACCAGATTCGATGTTTCCGCGCTGTCAGGCAAGATCACCAAGTCGATGAAGGTGCGCGCGCGGCCTTTCGGAGTCGAGGCGGAACCGCAGGCTGACCTTGTCTCCCCCCTGCTCCGCAGATGGTTGCCGCTTCCCGTCTCGCCCGTGCCCAGCGCTCCATGACCGACGCCAAGGCCTACGGCAAGGCCAACGACGCCGTCTTCGAGCAGTCGGAGGCGTCCAAGTCCGAGGCTAAGGTCGAGAAGATCCTCTACATCGTCGCCTCGTCCGACCGTGGTCTCTGCGGCGGTATCCACTCGTCCGTCGCTAAGGCTGCGAGGAAGGACATCGAGAAGGGCGAGGGTGCCGGAAAGGAGATCCGCGTCGTCGCGCTCGGCGAGAAGCCCAAGCAGCAGATGGCTCGTGGTGAGGGCGCCAAGGCCCTCGAGCTCTCGTTCTCGCAGATCGGCAAGTCCGTCCCCACCTTCAACGACGCTCTCGCCATCGCCGACAAGATCGAGGCGGAGAAGTTCGACTTTGACAAGGTGCGTGCGAGCTGGAGTGGAGCGCTTCTCCGCTTGTGCTTCCAGGCGGCTCACTGACGCTTCGTGCCGATGGCCTCTCGTACGCAGGTCAAGATCATCTACAACAAGTTCTTGTCCGTCATCTCGTACGAGGCCTCGGCTCTCGAGATCTACTCGACGAAGGCGCTCCAGGGCTCGCCCGCGTTCGCCGCGTACGAGGTCGACTCTGACGAGCTCGCCGGCGACCTTTCGTCGTTCGCGCTCGCCAACGCCATCTACGCCGGTCTCGTCGAGGGCTACGCCGCCGAGATCTCGGCTCGCCGCAACGCCATGGAGAACGCTTCGAAGAACGCCGTGAGCACCCGCCGCCTTACTCTCGCGCACTTGCAGTCACTGACTATGTGGTTCCTCGCAGGACGAGATGACCGGCAAGCTGCAGATGCAGTTCAACCGCATGCGTCAGGCCGCCATCACGAACGAGTTGGTCGACATCATCAGTGCGCCCGCTCAGCCCCCTCTTCTCTCCGACGGTCCACTGACGCTCTCGTCCGCTCGCAGCCGGTGCCAGTGCGCTCTAAGCGCGCGTTCGAGGAGTGTCTGGGTGCGGAGAGGCGAAAACTATGTAGACGAAGAGCAACTTGCGGAGTTCTGTTTTCCTTACGGCTGAGCCCGGTGGCACGTACACGAGACGCTTTGGCTGAGTGTTGCGGCTCAGGTTGCCTTGCGGCGCATGCGTTCAGGTGGAGAGTGCGGGCACTCCCCTCTCCTTTCTTTGCGAACCGAGGAGACTGCCGAAAGATTGAGAAGGCACGGTGAGGGAGAGGAATACTGCACAACAGACACGTGCTCTACTCGAAGGGAGAAGGTTGACCCACTCGAGGCCCTTCTCCTCGAGCCACTTCAAGCCGGTGTCCGTGAAGAGGTACATCTGCGAGCGAGAACCCTGGTGAGCGAGAGTCGAGGAGGACGGACGGTTCCAACGCACCTCGTTCGTCCAGCGGAACTCCTGCTCCTCGTTTTTGAATGTCTCGTGGTACTCCTTCGAGATGAGGTGGCCGCCCTTGAGGACCATGAGTCCTCCGTCGTTGTCGCCGCAAGGGTTGAGGTTGACGAATCCCTGAATGCAGCGGAAGCCAGGACGGAGCGGGTCCTGATCCTGGTGTGCCCAAGGCTTGACGGGAGGAAGGTCGCGGCGGTTAGGAAGCGAGACGTTGACAGCGTCAAATGAGGCGAGGAGGTCTTCGGTATTGAAGAGTTTCTCGAAGACCCCGATCACGCCAGGCTCGGAGCGGACGCCCCAGGTGAAGCTCTGTCGTATACGACGTCGTCAAATGTCAGTTGGCGGAGCGACAGAGGAGGGAAGGAAGGAAGCGCACCTCGTGAGGAAACCCGTACGCTTGGAGGAGTCCCTTCTGGTGGATGATGGGCAAGCACTCCTCCTTGATGGTTGAAGGGTCGTCACGCTTGTAGCCAAGGCCAAAATCCTCGAGCCATGGGTGGATCTTCTCTGCGATGAGACGGGTCAAGGGAGAGGTCAGGAGGAGAGAACAAGGGCGGGAAGTCGGAGCCGGAGAAGTACGCAGGGATCTTGATCTTGGTCATGTCGGCGCGTTTGTCGGCCCAGTAAGGCGACTGGAGCGGCTCGCGCTCGTACATCTCGAAGAAGTCCTCGGTTCCGTTGTTGCCCTTGATGATGAGCTTGTTGATCAGGTGCACGTTCGAGATTTCGAAGACGCCGCCGCGGACGAATTGCTCGCTGCGAGAATGAGGCAAGTCAGAGAGAGAAGGAGGAGGAGAGGGAAGCGAATGTACCGGAAGAGGTCGCCGCATCCCTCCCAGGGCGCGATAGCCTTGAGCGAGGGGGGCTGCTGCGCTGCGATGTGCCACTGCGAGATGGCGCGGAACTGGAGAGCGAAAGCAAGGTCAGCCGAGGAAGGCAGTGAGGTAAAGACCTCGCGACGCACCGAGTTGCCCGCCATACCGACATTCCCGTTGCACCAGTCCTTCTTCGCGAGCAACTCGACGACGTCGTAGCCGTCCTCTCCCATGTTCTGGCCCATGATCTGGACCGAGCCGTCCGAGTTGCCTGCGCCGCGAGTGTCGATACTTGCGATGGCGTATCCGCGCGGGCACCACGTCGCAGGGTCGAGTCCCTCGAACTTCTCCCAACCACTCAAGTCGGACGAGCGGATGCCGCAGCGCCAGGTCGTGACGGGCAACATGTTGATGGACGAGTAGCGTTTCCCGTACGGCGACCACATGATCAAGCAGGGGATCTTCTCGTCCGAATCGGCCGGGCGGTAGATGTCGCAGTAAAGCTTGGCTCCGTCGCGCATCACGAGCTTGACATCGTGCTCGAGGAGGATGTCGGATTCGAGAGGACGGGTGCGCTCGCCCGCAAACCCTTCGCGGGTGCTGCCCGGCTCCGGTGCGGTTCAAGCAGGAGACAGACCCTCAAGACAGCATCCCATGCGGTAGCGATCAAGACGGGCCCAACTGTGCGGACGAGAGATGAAGCGGTCAAGGAGGGGAAGTCCAATATGGAGCGACTGAGGCAGCTGCAGCAGCTCAGTAAGGTGTCATCGGAGCCCTTCAGTGCCTTCACAAGCCCAACGGAGGCCGTTCGTCCAGCGAAGTGAGCGGTTCAAGGTCAAGGGGGACCCCCCGACATCTGTTCGTCCTTCTCGTCACCGCTCTCTGGCTCGAGCGGGCTGCTGATTGCCTGTCTGGGCTGAGACATGCCGCGTCCTGTGCGTGGCGCGTCCCGCTTGTCGCCCACACCCGGCGCAGTACCTGCCACCCCCTCGAATCTCCCGTCAAAGAACATCCGGTACTACAACGAGCCGCTGGGCCCGCCGTCCGATGTGCTTGACCCAGCTGCCTTTGCGAAGCGTGTGGAGGACGCACTCGCGCTGGCGCAGTCGAAACTGGCGGAGATCAAGCAGGGCTGGTCGGAATTGGGTGTCGAGGTCGAGGAGGTCCTGAAGGAGAGGTGCAGGTCCGTCCAGACTCTCCCTTCGCAGTAGGGGCGCTTGCTGACCTTTCTCACAGCGTCGACGACTTGCGCGCCGAGAACGACCAGATCCGCAACGACTCGCTCATCCGCCCCGACTTGCAGCACTGGGTCGAGGACCGCTGGCTCCCGCCGAACCGTCCACGCCCACCTCGTCCGCACGAGAGGCGCGCGCAAGCGGCGAAGGAGGCGGCGAAGCCAGTCCAGGGAGTTGAGCCGCAGGTAGACGGCGAACCCGAACCCGAACCTTTCAAGCTGCCGGGACAGGCTGCGCTCGACAAGGCTTTCGAAGAGGCGGAGCAATCCGGGCTCAATCTACTCAAGTGCGTATCCCGTCTAGTTTGGCAGGACGACCGCTCACAACGTTCGAACCGCACAGGCGTCCGGATGTCAGTCACTACCTTCGCAAGAGCAAGATGCCCGACTTCAACTCGCTCATCCTGCTGGTGCGCTCGCTTTGGAGCTCGCTCGTGGACGCTCTGACTGACTCGGTTGCTCGCCACGTCTCGCAGCGTCCAAGCGAGATCGACGTTGCGCCTCCCGCTCGCACCGACCCGCTCGCCCACCTCGTCTACACGATCACCTTCCACTCCATCCCTCGCATCGTGCACAAGACTCCCTACTCGGTCCAGCGCCAGACACTCGTCTGTCTCGGGTCCAGCACGCTCTCGCACATTCGCTCCAACCTAATGATTGGTGGCGACAACGTCCCTGTCGAGAAGAGCGGCGAATCGGATGACGAGGAAAAGCAAGAGGCTGAGAAGGATACGGAGGAAGACGAGGTCGAAGACGAGGACGAAGCGGAGGAGCAGCCGGAAGCGATTGAGGTCTACGACCGTCCGCAGCAAAGGCTGGCAGGGAACTTTGGAGGCGAGTCCGGCGAGGAGGAGGCGGAAGAGAGACCGACGCAGTGGAAGAACGAGCGAAGGGTGACGGGGGCGGCTTTCGTTGCTGAAGGACGGATCTACGCGGACGACGCGCCGGGCGTGAGCGACTATGCCGAGTGCGTGCCGGTTTTCCATCGTGACGAGAAGGCTCGCTGACATGCTTACCTCACAGCATACTCCTCAAAGGGATCGCTGCGATCGACAAGCGCGCGGCGGACGAATCTGCGGTCGAAGTCAACGACCTCCCGAACCCTCACGCCAATCACGCCGCAGAAGTCGCCGCCGCCATCCAAGCTGCGTCGCAGGTCCCACCGCTCGTCGCTCGCTCGGGATCCAAACTTGACTACGTCCGGGGCTCGCCGCTCAGGGAGGCGAAGCTTGGGGAGATGCCGCTCAGGATGGGCCAGCCGTACTTATTCGTCCACCAGGGTAATTCGGAGCACATCTGGACCGTCGATGACGTGCGGTACGATCCCTCTGCTCAATTCCTTCCGCCGAAGCGGCCGGCTGACCTCCTCATCGACAGCTACTTGCACCCGTCCGATCCTTCCCCTTTCCCGCCCGAAGGCGACGCCGACGACGCCCCTCCTCACCGCCTCGTCTACCCAGTCACGACGCACCTCTCGCGCCAGATCGGTCAGTCGAGGTGCATCGTCTGCGACCGCGAAGCGATCGAGCTTGCGGTCCTCAACGACGAGCTTCTCGGCGAGTCGCCTGCGCTGATCTGCCGGTCTTGCTTCGAGGCTGTTCATCCGCCGAAACGGAAGGAGCGCGAGGACGATGCGAAGGGGAAAGGAAAGAGGCGGAAGGTCGACGTCGGGCACGAGCGTGTGAGGGACAGGGACAGGGAGTCCATGGACGGCGTCCAAGTCGTGCCTATCCTCATCGAGCGGTAATGCAGGAGCGCTTGCGTCTTTGCTTCTCGCTTCTGGTGTTCTGCAAAGGAGCGGCAAGGAGAGTCACGAAAGACAGGGTATACCAAATGCGAATGCAACGAAAGTCAAGACGTCTACAGCGAACCGAGTAAGAGGGAGAACGGGGAGACTAGAGGATGTTGACGAAGGGGAGGATGACCTTCGAGTCGTACTCGCCGCCCAAGTGCACCTTGTGGACGCCCTTGTTGAGCGACTCCTCGGGTACGCTCTTGGTCGAGAAGTGACGAATCTCGTGGTTCATATCGTGACCACCGCCAATCTCGACGCGGAGACCCTCGCCCTCGTCGAACGTCCATCCCATCGCCCAGATCCCGATCTCGAGACGAACGATCTCGCCTGGCTTGAGCTTCTCCTCGAAGGTGTGCGGGTGCCACGGCCAGTTGGGATGGACGTTCTTCGAGGCGTCGATGTGGCGGTGAGAGGCGCGCAGGACGCCGAGCGAGCCGGGGTGAAGGAGGAGGGAAGTGCGGTCCTTGGGCTCGATCTCAGCCTGCGTCGGCGCCCAAGCACGGTTGCGAGGGACAGTCTGGTGCATGAGCGTGTTGCCGTCCTTGTCGAGCTTCTTGAGCGTCACGTAGACGTTCATGTCGTCGTGGTCGTCCGTCGACATGTGCAGGATCGCCTTGGGGATGCCGACGAGCTGCGTCTTCTTGTCGAACTTGATGTCGAACGAGACGACGCCCTTGCCTTCGCCGCGCGAGACGTACGAGACAGTCGACGCCTGGCTCGGAGCTGATTCGGCAAGCTTGCCGTCCGCCGCGAGGAAATGTTCGCGGTAGTCGGTGTCGGGGAGAGGGAAGTCGGGAATCTCGACGTTCTCAATCGCATCGCGGTCGCCGCCCTGCAGGAGTGCCCAGCGGACCTTCGGCGTCTTGGCGACAAAGTCGTTCTCCTTGCCCTTGAGGTAGTGGTCGAAGAACTCGAGGAGCTCCTCGTTCGACTCCTTGACGCAATACAGGTCGTGCCATTCCTGCGAGGTCGAGTAAGTCAGCAAAAGAACTTGAGAAAGGGAATGTAAAGGCGAAGCGCACCTGAATGCCCGACCACCTGATCCATTTCGGACCCTGGCACTCCCAGAAGCCGCGAATCGAGCCCATGGTGTGAATTGACGAGAAGTCGGAGCCGGAGATGTACGCAGGGATCTTGATCTTGGTCATGTCGGCGCGCTTGTCGGCCCAGTAAGGCGACTGGAGCGGCTCGCGCTCGTACATCTCGAAGAAGTCCTCCGTTCCATTGTTGCCCTTGATGATGAGCTTGTTGATCAGGTCCATGTTCGAGATCTCGAAGACGCCACCGCGGACGAATTGCTCGCTGCGAGGGAAGAGCGAGTCGGCGGGTGGAGACGGAGCGAGAGGAGAGCGAACATACCGGAAGAGGTCGCCGCATCCCTCCCAGGGTGCGATAGCCTTGAGCGAAGGCGGCTGCTGCGCTGCGATGTGCCACTGCGAGATGGCGAGGAACTGGAGAGCGAAAGCAAGGTCAGTCGAGGAAGCGAGTGAGCAGGAAGATGCCGCTGCTAACGCACCGAGTTGCCCGCCATACCGACGTTCCCGTTGCACCAGTCCTTCTTCGCAAGGAGCTCGACGACGTCGTAACCGTCCTCTCCCATGTTCTGGCCCATGATCTGCACCGAACCGTCCGAGTTGCCTGCGCCGCGAGTGTCGATACTTGCGATGGCGTATCCGCGCGGGCACCACGTCGCGGGGTCGAGTCCCTCGAACTTCTCCCAGCCACTCAAGTCGGACGAGCGGATACCGCAGCGCCATGTCGTGACGGGAAGCATGTTGATGGACGAGTAGCGTTTCCCGTACGGCGACCACATGATCAAGCATGGGACCTTCTCGTCCGAGTCGGCGGGGCGGTAGATGTCGCAGTAGAGCTTGGCTCCGTCGCGCATGACGAGCTCGACATCGTGCTCGAGGAGGATGTCGGATTCGAGAGGACGGGTGCGTTCGCCCGCAAAGCCTTCGCGGGTGCTGCCCTTCTCGAGGCGCGTCGTCTTGCCTGGGTGGAAGCCGTCGTAGCCATTCACGCCGACAGTCGGCTTGCTGCGCGAGGGAAGAGAGGTCAACACAAGGTCAAAGTGGGGGCGAGCGGACACCGTGGAAAGGCGCGGACGCACTCTATGGGCTTGGTCGCGATGGTGAACGTGGTAGGCATGGTGGCTAGGATGCGTGAGCTAGAGAGAGAACCCGGGAAAGCTCTTCAGGCGCAACCATCGACCACAAAAGCTGGCCCGGAGAGACCGGCCGATGGGCGTCCCACTTAACCAGCGGTGTGCGAGCGTTGCCGCGGCTTGGAGATGCTCAGCAGCACGACAGAGACACACAGACAGCGCCAGCAACCATGCAGTCCTGGCTAGACATCCCCGCCGACTCGCACTTCTCCCTCGCCAACGTCCCGTTCGGCATCATCTCGCACGCGGGCAGCGGCGGTGCGAGGGTCGGAGCGACACGTCTCGGTGACTGGGCAGTCGACTTGAGCGTACCCGAGGCAGCAGGACTCCTGGCGGAGGCGTTTGAGCAGAAGGAGACGTCGTTCTTTGCAAAGGTGATGCGTCCTCCTCCTCCTCGCCCGACATCTCCTCCGCTGATATCACTTCCTTCACACACAGCCGACTCTCAATGACTTCGCTGGACTCCCTGCCAGGATCCGCCAGAACGTACGCCTCGCCATCCAGTCGCTTTTCCGCTCGAACTCGTCGCTCCCCGACGACTTGCATTCGCGCGCCGTCCTTACGCTCGACTCGGTCGAGACGCACCTTCCCTTCAGCATTCCCGACTTTGTCGACTACTCCATCTTCCCTGCGCACGCGCTGGGCGCCGGCAGGGCAATTTTCGGCCCCCAGAACCAGATGCCGCCTGCTTGGAACGCCCTGCCGATGGCTTACAACGGCCGCGCCGGCACGGTCAGCGTCAAGAACGAGATTGTGCGCCCGCAAGGACAGACGAGGGCGTTCTCTGCCGCGCGCGAAGTCTCTGTCGGATCTTGCCAAGCTCTCGACTGGGAGTTCGAAGTCGTAAGTCCTCCTGTCTCTCCCTCCTTTGCCTGTTGCTGACCTCTTCATCCGACAGGGCGCCTTCGTCGCCGAGCCAACTCAGGACGGCACCGTCTTAACGCCCTCGACCGCCACCTCTCACCTGTTCGGCTTCGTCCTGCTCAACGACTGGAGCGCCCGCGATGTGCAAGCGTTCGAGATGGTCCCTCTCGGGCCTTTCAATGGCAAGTCGTTCGCAACGACTATCTCACCTTGGGTCGTCGTGCCCGAGGCGCTTGAGCCGTTCGCGACCGTCAAGCCGCCGAGGCTCGAAGGAACGGCTTTCGAGGAGCCCGAGTACTTGCGCGAGAAGGAGGGTGCGAAGACGAACTACGACATCGAGTGCACTACCACGCTCCACCGTGCGTCTTCCCGCCGTCGAGCTTGTCAAGCCGCGGCCTGACCATTCCCTCCTCGCAGTCGCCTCGAACCCCTCGACCGCCGAGCCCGTCGCCAAAGCCAACTTCGCCCAAGCCTTCTGGTCCTTCCCCCAACTCCTGACCTACCAAACCTACTCCGGCGCGCGCCTCCAAACAGGCGACCTGCTCGGGTCGGGCACGATCTCCAACATGGGCGATCGCTCTCAAGGCTGCATGCTCGAGCTCTCACAGGGCGGGAAGGTGCCGCTCAAGATTGGAGGAGAGGAGAGGAGGTGGATTGAGGATGGCGATGAGGTGGTGTTCAGTGCGGTTGCGGGCGAGGAGGGTGGGAAGGTTGGGTTTGGCGAATTGCGTGGGAAGGTGTTGCCGACTTCGACGCTGAGGATGGCGTAAGGAGTAGATTTGTGTGTTCTGCTGTGCTATGAGTTATCGTCGGTCGTTTGTCCAGCCTTCCTCGCTTCCGAACGAGTTGCTCCCTCCGCTTCGCCCCCGGGAGCTTCCACCGTCGCGCTCTCGTGTTCCCGCTCGTCGTGTACGCCGGAGATTGACGTAGTAAGCGCCAGCCGGAGGTCCTTGCGTTGAATGACGCCGACGCGCGATGGCTCAACCGCGCCTTCGCAATCTCCTGTTGAGCAGTTCCGGCTGTCGCAAGCTGAAATTGCTTTGGTTGAAGCGAAGGCTCTCTCCCAGAGCAGGGACAAAGAAGGATGAACAGGCTAGATTTACAGAGACTGCGAAGAAACGGTGCGATACCAAGAGAACTGGAGGAAAAGAGTAGAGTAGAGTGAAGGACAACTAGACCGGCACCTCGACGCCCATCTTCTCCGCCCACTCCTTGGCGCCATTGTACCCAAAGTTATACTGCGCGTGCTCCTGCGCATTCACAACCTTCTCACCCTCCCTCGGTCCGAGAGCTTTGGCGCGCGAGAAACCCTGGATGAGCGAGGCGCGCTCGTAGCGCACTTTCTCGGCGCGCTTGAGGAGTTCCGGGACGGAGGATGGGGAGGTCGAAGGAGGGAGGAAGACTTCGAGCGCTTCGGCGTCTTCGATGGCTTGTCCGCCGCCTTGTCCTTGGTCTGTGCGAGATCGTGACCGTCAGCGGGGTGACGTTGCTCAATGGCCGGGACATGAAACGCACGAGGGAGCATAGCGTGAGCAGCGTCGCCGATGAGGATGACCTTGCCCTTCGTCCAGGTGTCGAGCGGGTCCTGCTCGCGCAACTGCCAGAGCGCGCACGACGAGACGTTTCTGCGAGCGAGTAGTCCATGAGACAATGCTTCTCAAGCTGAAGAGAGGGCCGACGCACCGGAGGATGTCCTTGGCATCCTCGCAGAAGGCAGAGAACGACTCGAGCAGCTGCTCCGGTCGTCCAGGGACCTGCCACTGCTCCGTACTGCCCTCCGCCTCCGAGTCGGGCTGGTAACGAGGACTGTCAGCGAGAGTCAGCACGGAGAAGAAGCGGTGAGCACGCACGACGATAGCGACAATGTTGAGATACTGGCTGCGGCGGCAAGGGTAGGCGACGAGACGGCGGTCCGGGCCCATGTACGTCGTGAGACCGGTTCCTTGCGCGTCGCCAGCGACGATGTGAGCGATCCGAGGGTTGGCGGTGACGATGTCGGCGGGGATCTGCGAGGAGGGAAGGTCAACTTTTGCCGCCTTGCTGTCGAAGCGGCGATTTGGGATTCACAAGAGCGCGGTAGGCGGAGTGTCCTGAACGCTTGGCGATGAGCTGGTCTCCGAGGACAGCGGTACGAGCGACGGAGTGAATGCCGTCGGCCGCAACAATCACGTCCGCCTTGATTACCTCGCCATCTTGCAGCTCAACGATGCCCTCTTTGCAGTCCTGCGGAGTTGGATTCGTGTCAGCAAACTGCGAGGAACAAGGCAGTAGGCAGACCCACAACTCGGACAACCTTCGCAGCGGTGCGGATGGTGGCAGGAGCTCCTGGGCCGTCCGCCGTCGTCGCGAGCCGCTTGAGCTCGTTGTGCAGGTCAACGCGGTGGTTGAGCAGCCAAGGCGCGCCGAACTCCTTGTTTGCGAATATCGGAATCCGGAAGTGAGTGTGTCCCTCCGCGCCCAACTCGTGGTACTGCGGGCAGAGGAGTCTCGTCAGCGTCGCTCAAGGAAGTACTAGAGCTGGTAACGCACCCAATTGGCCTCGGGACTGCCGAGCTTGTCGAGGTCGAGTCCCCATTTGATAGCAATCTTCGAAGCGTTCGGGGCGAGGTGGATGGCCGCGCCAATCTCCTCCTTGAGGCGGCTCTGCTCGAGGACGGTGACATTATGGCGGCGGAGGGCGGTCGCGGCGGCCAATCCAGCAATGCCGGCTGTGAGGAAGGAAGCGGATCAGCCAAAGCGGAGTTGCGCCAGGACGGCCTCGAGTGCGCTCGCTCACCGCCAATCACCACAACGTCGAGTTTGCGAGTGTTGGGTGCGAAGCTGGCGTCAGGCATGGCTGCTGGGTCGTCTGGTGAAGGTACCTAAGCCTGCGACGCGGTGTTGGCGTTGCTTCAGCTGCTCCCCTCCCCCCGCGTCTCGCCCGCCCACCACCGGCCGACTTTGCTTATCCCCGTGGAGCCAGAGCCTGCGCGCCGGGGCCAGCAGATCATCCGGAGTGGGATCTGAGCCGCACGACTTCGCAGCGGACGACCGCCGCGGCAGCGCTCCTCTTCCTCTCCAGCTCCTTCACACACGCACAACTCCCGCACAAGCTACCATGCCCATCCCCAACCCTGCCAACACGACCCACGACACCCCGGAACTCGACTGCATCGACTTCTCCGGCAAGACCGTCTATGGCGACTTCCGCGACGACATCGTTCGTGACGGGTTCGCTGTCGTGAAGAACGCTCTCTCGCCCGAGCGTGCCCAGCACTACGTCCGTGAGTCGCTGGCTTCGACAGTCCCGCCCTTGTTCTCTCCTCCTGACCTCTCCCTCGGCCCGTCTCGCAGAGGAGATCCACCAATGGCTCGAGAACTTTGGCCTTGGCTACAAGCGTGACGACCCTTCGACTATCAAGGAGGAGTGCTTGCCTATCATCCACCAGAAGGGACTCCTCCAAGCGTACGGAATTCCTCACGAGGTCCGCTTCCTTCCTTCCCTCCTCTATCGCTCGGCCAACTGACATTTGGCGACGTCGTGTACGACAGAGCTTCACCTGGGGCGTCCGCTCCGAGCCCGGCGTGATCGGGGTCTTCGAGAAACTCTTCAATACCGAGGATCTCCTCGTCTCGTTCGATGCCGTCAACGTCTCGCTCCCTAACCGCCGCGACCTTCCTCCCGTCAAGCCCTGGGCACACCAGGACCAGGACCCGCTCCGTCCTGGCTTCCGCTGCATTCAGGGCTTCGTCAACCTCAACCCTTGCGGCGACAACGACGGAGGACTCATGGTCCTTAAGGGGGGCCACCTCATCTCGAAGGAGTACCACGAGGCATTCAAGAACGAGGAGCAAGAGTTCCGCTGGACGAACGAGGTGCGATGAATCCGTTCGTCCTCCTCGACTCGCGCTCACCAGGTCTCTCGTCCGCAGATGTACCTCTTCAAGGACACCGGCTTGAAGTGGCTCGAGGAGAAGGGTCTCGAGTGGGTCAAGGTCAACTGCGGACCGGGCGACCTCGTTCTCTGTATGTTGCGTCCTCCTCCGTCTCGAAAGACTCGCCTCCTAACCTCCTTCACCTCGCAGGGGACTCTCGCGCGCCTCACTACAACGTCGCTCCTACGGGCGACATGGCTCGCTTCGTCGTCTACACCGCCTACGCGCCGGTCTCGACCGCAACGAAGGAGGACTTGATCCAGAAGAAGTGGCTCTTCGAGAACACCAAGGGTCACTCTCACTGGCCGCAAGGTTTCCAGCCTTTCGTCGAGCAGTTCATCGCCCCGAAGCGGAATGGCGAGCTTGACCCGCACAACAACTGGACGCCCCGACAGAAGCCCGTCTTGAGCGAGCGCGCGTTCAAGTTGACGGGGATTCCTTACCTCGAGGCCATGTCCTGAATGTGTCCCTTCTCCCTTTGAGTAGAGCAGTCGTCTGTTGTTCAGTAGTCCCTCCCTCGCCGTGCATTCGCAGTCTTTCGGCAGTCTCCTCTCCTCAGCGGCGAATGAATGAGAGACAACAGGCTTGCGATGCAGGGTGCGAGTACAGAAAGAAGAGTGCGTGCGAAGCGCAAAGTCAATGCTTCTTCGCGAACCGCTGCTTCAGGTTGACTACCGGACCGCGACCTGGTGCTGCGGCTGCTGGAGGCGCTCCGTACGGCCGCGCCGGCTGCGAGTGCCACGACGGCCTCGTCGACTCATACGCACCGTTCGTCGGGCGAGCACCGACAGTCGCGACGGGCGGACCTGCGGCGGCGTAGCTGCGGTGCGGTCCTCCTCCTGCCATTCCTCCCATCCCTGCACCGCCGTACGGCTGCTGCGCCGGAGCATTGTACGGGTTCGCCATCGGCTGAGGGGGAGCGTTGTAGGCTGCGACAGGCGGGCCGTTGAATGCGGCTGGAGGGGGCGGACCGTTGAAAGGCGCGGAAGCGTGCTGGTTTGGGTAAGGCTGCTGAGGGGGAGGATTGCCGTAGCCGGGCATGGCGGGACGAGCGTGCATGGGCTGCTGCATCTGCTGGACGGGCTGGCCGAACGCGGCGTGCTGGTCTTGCACGCGCTTGCGCCGGTCGAGCTCGTGCGACGCCTCGTAGGTCGGCATGCTGCACGAAGTGTGAGCGACGAGACTGCTCAAAGGAGAGGAAAGACTGACCGAGACGGCTCGCAAGGGAAAGGTTCGGTCCAGAACCAGTCGTGGTCGAGCGCCTCGTTGGCCGTCAAACGCTTCTTCGGGTCGAGCACGAGGATGCGGTCCATCAGGTCGCCGAACAAGTCGTCGTTCGCTTTGCTGCGAGGTGAAGAGCTGTCAGCGAGAAGTAGAGAAAGCGATGTAGGAGGCGGACGTACCCCGCCCAGTCGGCTCGAACAGAACGACCGTTGTTGGCCCAGGTGACGGTCTCGTGTCCTTCGACGCCCGGCAAGCTGCGCCAACCTGGCATCGTCTCGTCTGTCGGCGGTCCGCACGAACTGCGAGAGAGACGGATCAGTGGGAGTTGCTAGCGAGCGGAGATTGGCAACGCACGCAAAGATCCGAACGGCTTGGTCCATGTCGGAGCTGCCGGGGAAGATGGGCGAGCGATGCCACATCTCGGCCATGATGCAGCTGTGAAAGCGCTCGATCAGCTTCAGCTCCAGCAACGGCAGTGTGAGCGGACGCACCCGACTCCCCACATGTCGACGGGCGTGTGGTAGCGCTTCTCGCCGAGCAAGAGCTCAGGCGGACGATACCAGCGCGTGACGACGCAGCTCGTGTACTCCTGTGATGCCGGACGAAGCGTGAGCACGTCGGACCCGCGATAAAGGCGGACGAGACCGAACGCACGACGTTCTTCTCGAATGCTTCGATGCTGCGTGCGAGACCAAAGTCGGCGATCATGAGCTGGCCCTTGTTGTTGATCAGCAGGTTGGCGGCCTTCATGTCGCGATGCAGGATGCGGTTCTGCCCAATGCGGAATGCGAAGTCAGTTGCGCTCATTCGAAAGCAGATCACCGCTCAAGACTCACGCGATGCAGGTAAGCCGTTCCTTCGAGCAGCTGCTTCGAGTACTGCTTGATGTGCTCCGTCTCGAGCTTGACGCGCGGGTTCTCGAGTAAGCCCGCCAGGTCGTGGTCCATGTAGGGGAAGACCATGAACGTCTTGCCGAGCGAGAAGTTCTGGGCATCGGCTGGGAACGGCGGAAGTCAGTACCTGAAATGAGGAGGTGGGCGGAATGAACGAACCGGGCTCGTAGGCGATGTCGACAACTGGAACGACGTTCGGGTGGTCGAGCATCTTGAGGATGCGAATCTCGCGCACCGAGGTGATCGGCAGCTGCAATTAACAGGTGAGCGACACGACACACGAAAGCGAAGACCGGAAGAACGCACGCCGTCACCCTCGTTGTGAAAGATAATCTGCTTGAGCGCGACCACATTGCCCTTCCTCACCCTCAACCCAACCTTGACAAGCTTCTCCTCCTCCTCTTTCTCCTTCTCAGCCTCAGTCGCGGTCACAGGCGCCTTGTTCCCACCCCTCATACCCTTCCAGACCACACCAAACGTCCCCTCACCCAGCTTCTCATTCAGCGAGTACTCGCTGATATGCGAGCACCCGACGTACTTGCGCTCGATTCTCGTCGCAGACGAGGACGACGATTCGGCCCGCGCGCGAGCGACGAGCTCGTCGACTTCGGCGTCGTTCATCTCGCGCACCCAGAGCTCTTCCGCACTTCGGTTCGAGCGCATGGTGAGCGGCAAGGGATCGGCGTGCAGAGCGAACGAAGTCGGTTGGAGAGAAGAAACGGGAGTTGGAGCGGCGTCGCGAGACGAAGAAGGAGCGGGAGCGCCGACGGCTGGAGAGGGGTTGATCGACTCGGAAGGCTGAGAAGCGGGACGCGATCCGGCTGGAACGGCGGTATGAGGAGGGGCGTGGATAGGTTCCGGGCGGATGAAAGATGAATGGAGAGCTGGAGGCGGGGGAGGCGGCGGGAAGCCCGCTTGCGGGACGAAAGCAGGCGGAGGCGGGAGATGCGAAGGCGGCGGGGGAAGCGGGAAATGCTGCTGCTGGTGCTGGTGATGCGGCTGTGGAGGTGGCGGCGGCGCAGAGCGGTCGGCGTAGCGGTCTCGGGGATCCTGCATCACACCGTTCCGCATCGCTCCCTCGTTCCTCCTCACATTGCCCGACCTCATCCTCTCCTGCACCTCTTCGCGCTGTCGAGGATCTAGGATGCTCTTCTCGTACGGGTCGCGCGGCGTCCCCGACTCGGAAGGACTGTCGTGCACGCTTATAGGCGACCGACTCGGATCGCGCGACCTCGCTCGTCGAGGCGCAGGCGACCTGTCCGACTTGTGCCGCTTCGAAGGGTGGTCCCTGTCTTCGTCGTGGTACGAGACGGGTCGACGATCGTATCCGCGGTCTCGGGGGTAGTCGTCGCGGTGGTCTCGCCTGCTCGACGAGCGGTCATCGTCGCGCCGACCCTGCCAGCGCTCGTCGCCTCGCCGGTCCTCTCGCCGGTCATCGCCTCGTCGGTAGTCACCTCGCCGATCGTCTCGGCGCTCAGCCCAGTAACCCTCGCGGTCTCGGCGACCGTCCTCATGCCGCCTCGGTTCGCGCGACGAAGAGGAAGGCGCCGGCTCCTGGTCGTACGGAAGACCCACTTGCCCTTCGTACGGGTCGTACGACGCCCACTGCGACTGACGATCGTAATCCGCCATCGGCCGGTGTTCGCGCGGCGAGTCGTACCGCGCAGACCTCGAAGGACTGGCGTAGCTGTCCCTCCTGTCCCTCTCCCTCTCGCCGCCGCGTCCATAGCCGTTCCCGTTCCCGTACCCATGTCCGTGTCCGTGTCCGTGTCCGTTCGCATACGACGACGACGAGCCATGAGGCGGAGACCTAGGCCTCTCATCCATCCTCCTCCATCCCTCCCTCTCCCTCTCCCGCTCCTCGCCTTCTTCCCCCTCCCCTCGTCCCCCACTCTGACTCTGACTAACACTCCGTTCCCGATCCCTCCGCATCATTTTCTCCGAATACGAGTTCCCCTCGCTCACGCGCCGGCGGATCAAGTCCCCTTCGTTTGCGGCGGGCGGGTTGGTCGTCGTCGTCGTGGGTGGAGGGGGAGGGGGAGAAGTTCCAAAGACAGGTTTAGGCGGTAACAACGGACCCCTCGTCGTCGTGGTCGGACTCGCAGAGCGTCCGGAACCCGCCCCAACAAGGCCCGTAGAACGCCTCAACTCCTCCAACGCCTTGATATCCTCCTCATCCACCTCTCCCACCTCTTTTCGCTCCTTCTCCTTCTCCTTCCCCTTGCCTGTCATCGCAAACACGTTCTTCGACCCGCCGGATGGGACGCGAGACTTGGCAGGCGACTTGGGCGAGGCGGTCGAAGAGGCAGAGGCAGCGGCAGCGGATGCGGCAGCCGCGAGAGCGATTGAGAACCGCGGTCGTTTCTGGGCTGGGACGGGCTTGGTGCTGGCCGCTGTGGTCGTGGTCGTGGTGGGTTGGGCGGTGGAGGTTGATGAGGCGGCAGGAGGAGGAGGAGGAGGAGGAGTGGGAGGGGGAAGAGGCGATTCGCCCGTCGAGCCAGACGCAGACGCAGATGCCGCCCCACGGATACTCAACAGCGCCGGTCCTGCTGCCTCTCCTCCCGCCGAGGAGGGTGCTGATGAGGAGGCGCTGGTCGAGCGAGGCGCGGCGGGCGGTGGATCAGGATCAGCCATGCCTGCTTTGCCCTCACTAGCTCGAGCACAGAGAGGAGCTAGCGCGCGCTTGAGCTGGCGCGACGCGGGGTGCCGCGGCGAAAGAAGAGAGGGAGAGAGAGGCGAGCGAGAGGAGCGGGGTCGGGGTGACTGGAAACAGTGGAGGGGAGCTCTCGACAAAGACGTTGGGTGAATGCGAGTTCGTTACTACGTATGGTGCTACAATGCGCCCTCGGCGCGCGCAAGAGGGAGAAGAACAAGCGCGACTGCTCCGAAACAAGCGACTCTTCCCTCCGTCCCTTCCTCCCTTCCTCCTTCAGTGCAAGCATCTCAGAACTCGAATTCCCTGCCCGCCCAAACGAGCCACGGTGAGCAACAGCTGGAGCGGAAGGCAGGGGGAGAGGAGGGACGGACCCTTGGCACTTGGCAAAGATGAATTCGCGGCCGTTGACGCTCGCGAGGCCGTCTTTGAGCGTCACCTTCCACTTGTTCTTGACGCGCTGGACCTGCGATCAAGCCCTTACTCGCATCAGTCTCGTCCCGCGCAGCAAAGGCAAGAGAGCGAAGGAGGAGGGGTTCAAGCCGCGCACCTTCTCGTACAACGCCAACACAAAGTCCCCACCACCCGACTCGCCCTCCTCGTCGTCCAACGCAAGGTCATCGTCATCGTCGTCGTCCAAATCCGAGTTGATCGCGTCTTCGTCGCCCAGACCGCCGTCTTCTTCGTCCGCGCCGGCGCCCGAGGGTTTGGGCTTGGATTCGCTGCTGGATGCGGCTTCGAGCTTTTTTCGGGCTTTTGTTTCCTGCAGGACAACGAGGGGTGAGCGGGAGGGAAAGGGAAAGAGGCCGGAGCGAAGCGCACCTTTCTCACCCTCTCCTCCTCGACCCTCTTAGCCTTCTTCTCCCTCTCCTTCTCCTGCAAACTAACCATCGGGAACTGCCTCGCAACCGGCTCCATCCTCTCGTCGCTCGTGAAGTCTGCCACGCGCGACTGGGCCAACCGCAATTCCCATAGCCTGACGAGTTCCTGGAGGACTGCCTCTTCGATACCGAGTTGGTCGAATTCGGGACGGATCGAGTCGGTTACGTCGGTTATGATGGAGCGGTAGACGGGGGGCTGTGGGTGGGTTCGTGGGTTCGAGGACGGAGTGTGAGTTGGGTGGGAGGAGAGGTGGCAGAGCGGGATGGGAGAGCGTCGTTCGTGCGTGGCGAGTAGCAAGAGTCCAGCAAGAGCACAGCAGCGAGTCACAGCAGGTCACAAGCCAAGAGTAGGCGCAGGGAGCGAGATGCGGGTGGGAGATGTCAGCGGGAGGTGAGGGAGCGCGCGGGACTGAGTGCGCACCACTTGGCGGTTCGACATGGTTCCGTGTGCAGTTCCCGTGTCTCGTCCAGCAGTCCCAGTGAGCGTGTGAGCACGAGTGGCAGAGTGAGCCGCTGGTTGGTGAGTTAGAGGAGGGATGCGAGGTGCGAAAGTGTGCCACGTCTCGTCGTGCGAAAGCTGTTGGCTCGTCCTCCTCGTCGCTCGCTGGCCTCGTTGTGTGTTGCACGCTCACTCACTCGCTCACGATGGCCTCGTTCGCACTCTCTGCCCTCCGCCGCGCAGCCCTCCCCCGCTCCGCCGCTCTCGTCGCAGCCCGCCGCGGGTACGCAGAGGCAGCCGCCAGCCAGTCCGACAAGCTCCGCCTCTCGCTCGTCCTCCCCCACGAGGTCAGTCCTTCGTACCCTTGACACACTCTACAGTCCCACTCTGGACCACGGACGACCGAGCCAAGTCGCGGCGAGTCGAGGTGGACTCGTTTCTCACTCACCGACCGACCACCCCTCATCGCACACCAACCTCACCTCTCGTCTCTCGCCTCGTGCTGACTTGGTCAACGTATGCACACAGACCATCTACCAGTCCCAGGACGTCGTCCAGGTCAACCTCTCGGCAGAGTCGGGCGACCTCGGTGTGTGAGTCCTACGCTCGCTCGCTCGCTCGCTTGCGGGTACCCTTAGCTGGCTGGTGGCGATGAGACAAAGGGACGGCGCAAGACCTCGTACTCGACGATGGTGCTGTCGAGAGGACACGGATGGCGCCAGGCTGGTGGCAAGAACTCGGTCCTCCCCTCAGGACCTACGCTCTCGCCCGCCCAAACAACCCCAACTGACCCCCCCACTCGCTCCCTCGCACACCAGCCTCGCCAACCACGTCCCGACGATTGAAGCCCTCAGGCCCGGCGTCCTCGAGGTTGTCGAGTCGGGCGAGTCGAAGAAGTGGTTTGGTGCGTACATCACCCACCTCTGTCCTTTCCTCCGTGCTGTGAGGAAGGTTGCTGATTGAAGTTCGTGGTCTCTTGCGCACAGTCTCGGGCGGATTCGCCAACGTTCACCCGTGCGTCCCCCCATCCAGCGTCGCCGTTCTTTTCTTCACCCGCTCGCGGTGGTACTGACGAGATCGGCGCTCTACCTTGTGCGTGTGCAGTAACAACACCATGACCGTCAACGCCGTCGAGGCTTGTGCGTCTCCCTTCTCTTCTCTCTTGCTTCCCTCTCTCTGGCTCGAGGCTGATCGCGGTGGGGGATCGTTGGGACAGACCCTCTCGACGCTTTCTCGCCCGAGGTTCGTCTCAAAGTCATCTTCCACTCACGTTTCCACCCTCTGCTTCTCCCCCTCGTCTCTCCCCGCGCCTCTCCTCCCTCTCTCTCCTCCCTCCTCTCCCCCACCCCCGCTCAAGCCAGCTGACGCTCGCCCGCTCGTCTCGTCCTGACAGGCAATCCGCTCCCACCTCGCCGAAGCCCAACGCGTCGCGTCCGGCAACGGGACGGAAGAGGAGAAGGCCGAAGCGGCGATCGAGGTGCAGGTTTATGAGGCGCTGCAGGCGGCTATCAAGGCCTAAGCCACACCCTTAGAGGGTAGAGGGAGGGAGGGGAGGGAGGGGTGAACAAAAGGATTTCTTTTGCGGTTCCTCAGGGTTGAGGAGGAGAGTAAGAGGGGAGAGAGCGATGGGTTCGTTTGCGTGAGTCGATGGCGGTTGTGCTCGTGCTCGTCGTTTGTCAGGAGAGACTCGAAGCTGCAGCTCTGGCGCGACTTGCTCGTCGTGACCCGGCCTCTTTCCCACGAGGAGGAAGAGGAGCACCTCGTCCAGCTCCCTCGCTCGTCCCGGTGCTTGCCGCGCTCCTACACGCCCCTTGAGAGCTACATCGAGTGCACCAGCACACCCATCGACCCGCCTCAGTACGCGCGGCAGCCTATCTCCGCCCCGCCGCGCCCAAGGGTTGACCGTTGACCTCGCTCTCTCCCTCTGCCCATCTCCTGCTCCCCTCCACACACACCACCAGCTTGCTCCTACCGCTCCTCTCCACCCTCTCCAACCCACACCGTACGTCCCCTGTCCCCTCACCGCACCGCCCGTCCTCCCTCAAACTCAAAACAGCCCCCCCGTCCCCCCTCTCCCTTCCCGCGAGACAGTCACCGAAGCAGGATGCCGCCCAAGGGAAAGAAGAGTCAGGAACCGAAGGGTGATCCGAACCATGTCTTTTCAGAGGGGGATATCGTGCGTCTCTCGCTTTCCTCTCTTCCCTCGGGTGGGCGGGATGCGTCGAGAGCGTGCGCGGTGGTAGGAATGCGGGGGAAGGGTACAGAGGCTACAGGGAGCTGACTGTGTTGAGTGGACGCGCAACGCAGGTCCTGGGAAAGGTCAAGGGTTACCCGAACTGGCCTGGACAGGTGCGTCCTCCCCTCCTTCCTCTTCGCGCTCGACCGGCTCGCCAGACGCGTCTCCATACTCTTCCGTACTTTCTCTCCACGTCGCCCGCCCGCCGACTCGCCAAGACACGGCGATCCAGCACCCGATTCGATCCCCGCTTGTCAAGGAACGCTGACTCCCTCCCTTCCCTCACTCGCCTGGTGTGACCGTACGCGCGCGGAACAGATCGTCAAGCACGATTCGGCACCTCCGAAGGTGCAGAAGGAGAAGCCTCCCAAGGGGAAGAACTTGAACCTCGTGCAGTTCTTCACGGCCGGAGACTAGTGCGTTCCACCCTCTCCTTCGACGAGGATGCGCGCTGATGCAGGAGTTGGATGGTGACGCAGCTCCTGGCTCCCCTCTCGCGACATCTTCGTCCTCACGCCGCGCGAAATCGACGCCTTCCTCTCGGACAGCAAGAAGAAGAAAGGCGACCTCTTTGACGCGTACAGCGTCGCCAAGGACCCAGTCGAGTGGAACCGCCAGCGCGCGGACGCACAGGCTGAGTGGGACGAGTTGCAGGCTCAGTTGGCGAATGAGGAGGACCAGCTTGCGAGTGATGCGGAGGGGGAGAGCAAGGTTGAGGGGAAGAAGAGGAAGAGGCCGGCGCAGGCGGACAAGCCTAAGGGCGCGGAGAAGAAGAAGGCTACCAAGGCGAAGAAGGTGAGTGTGCGTGAGTTGGCGGGCGAGGAGGATGGCTGACGCGAGGGTTGGGCAGGACGACGACGCGCCCGCGCCCAAGAAGGCCAAGACTGCTGCTGCTGCCTGTGCGTGCGCTTCGTCGTGCTCAAGCTGGATGAAGCTGACGACTCACGAGGAGCAGCGGACGACCCTGCCGAGACCGTCAAGAGCTGGCGGCACAAGCTGCAGAAGGTGTGTCCGCCCCACGCCGCCTGATGCTCCCGCGCTAATTCAGCCACTCTGCAGGTCTTCCTCGGCAAGACCGACCCCGCAGCCGAGGTCAGTCCGCCTTCCCTTTCTCCGCCGCGACTTTCGCTTACCCCCGTCCCCGTTCGCAGGAGATGTCCAAGTGCGCCGAGTACTTTGACGCCATGGAGAACTTTGAGATGAAGGAGGAGTGGCTCAAGGTGTGTCTTACCGTCTCTGACACGCAGAACGCGTGCTGACTCGCCGCCGCGAACGCAGGAGTCGAAGCTCAACAAGGTCCTCAAGCGCATCGCGCTCATGAAGGACGGCGTGATCCCCGACGAAGACAAGTACAGCTTCCGGGAGCGCTCGAGCCAGCTCGCGTCCAAGTGGGCCAAGATGTTTGATGGCGCCGGCAACGAGTCGCCTGCGCCTGCGGCCGCCGGCACGTCGACCTCGGGTGAGGCTGCCGCACCCAACGGCGACGCGCCCAAGGAGGAAGAGGCTGCTGCTGCGCCTGCTGAGGAGGACAAGAAGGACGAGGCGGAGCCTGCTGCGCCGGTTGAGGAGAAGAAGGAAGACGACGCGCCTATGCAGGTCGACGAGCAGCCCAAGGAGAACGGCGTCGAGGGCGACAAGCAGGCTGATGCGCCTGTCGAGGAGCCCAAGAAGGACGACGCCCCCGCCGCTGAGGCTTCGGCTTAGGTTTCCCCAACTCTTCGCTTGTCGTTTCACCCCAAGGTCCTCTCGTTGTGTACTCGCCTTTCTCTCGCTTTCCAAGTCTCGTCGTGATACCTTCGCCGTCGACGCGTCGTCTGTACTGGTCCTCCCTCACCCCGCCTTCCCATCTCTCGACAAAATCACCCCCGGCAGTCGCGGCACCTCCCTCCTCTCCCTCCCCTCGCCTATCCTGCGCTCCCTAATATCGCCCACCGGCTTCTCTGGCATCGTCGCGTCGTCGTCCACGTCTCAGGGGACTCGGCGCGGCACTCGCTCTCCCCCTCTCCTCGCGATTCGACCTCGACTTTCCCTGCCGGCTTTGCGATCCTTCGACTGGCCCGCCCGTCACTCTCGCGTCGCCCACGTCGACCCCGCTGTCGGCATCGTCGTTGTTTCGTCGTTGCACGCCCTCGTGCGCCTCGTCCTCCCCCTCCCTTGCCTCCTCACCTCTCCGTCGCCGGAAGTGTCTGCAAAGCCGTTCCTTCTCCTGCTGTTTTCTCGCCTGTCTCGCTGAGAGGACTCCCGCAAGCCCCTGCAAGCTGTCGAGCTCGACGCTGCACGTCACTCGCCCGTGCTGTCCCGAGTCACGCTGGCCTCGCCCGCGCTCGTCGCTGCCTGGCTCGCCCCGACGACGACGCTCTCGCGCACCTCGCGCACGACACACCGCACCGCCCAGGACGCGCCTAGCTTTGCCCTGCAGCTCTCTCAGCGCTCTCCCACGCACGCGCAGAGCGCTCCCGCACCCGTGACGACCGAGCGGTCCTCGTTGCCAGCCCAAGGTCCGTCGTCGCCTTTCGCGGCCTCGGAGCGCTCAGAGGACCTGTGCAGCCGTTGCGCACGCTGACTGGGACCCTGTGGATGCAGCTCGCAGCGTACACAGCGCGACTCAGCGCCCCGCCACGCCCCGCTCGCAGCAATGGACCCCTCGCTCATCCTCTCCGCTTCCATCGGTTCGACAGCCGGCGCTTCTTCGTCCTCGTCTGCTGCGTACCCGCCCGCGCGTCTGCCACCACCACCTCCGCCTCCTCTCCCTCCCGCTATCGACCCCGCCCTCGTCGCAGTCAAGGCCGAGACGCCCCAGGCGCTCGAGGATGTGCCCATGTCCGAGAGCGAGGGGTCCGACTACGACGTTGCTCCTTCGTCCCGCGCGAACGGTGCGATCAAGGTCGACTCGACCGCGACGAGCGTCAAGGATGAGCCGATGGACGAAGACGGGGACGACGCGGAGGGAGACGACGGAGAGTACAAGGAGGATGTCAAGGACGAGGAGAGCGTCGAGGACGACAGTGACGGCGTTGTCGCGCCTGGACACGCCCGGAGGTCGGCCGCGTCGACTTCGAGGAGCTCGAAGAAGCCCCGAGGGAAGGCGTTGCCGGAGGATTTCGACCCCGAGTTGTTCCTCCTGAGGCGTTCGGTGCGTTGCGTGTCCTTCTTGCTCTCCGTTCCGTCGATACTAACTGCTCGCGCTCCGTCTCTCCAGGGTCGCGCTTCGACCGCTCGCACTCAGATGAGTCCCCCGGCGGCTCTCCGTGTCGACGACTTGCTCACCGGCTCTCGACGCCCGCAGAAAACCTACGACGAGGACGACTCGGACACGTCGTCTTCCGCGATGCCGAACCGCAGCCGCAACAAAGGCAAGAGTCGTGCCAGTGCGTCCAGGACTCTCTCGCGCACCTTGACCGCCTGCTAACCGTCGTTACCCGCTCACACAGGTTCCACCATGAGCCGCACCGTCCGCGATTCGTCCGAGGACGGTTCCTCGGAAGACGATGACGGCGACTACATCCAGAACAAGAAGAAGCACGTCAAGAACCGGCGAGGCGGCAAGAAGCGCACCGCGAGGGACTTTGAGCTCCCGAGGGTGTCGTCCAGGAATGGAAAGGCCTTGCCGAACTACAACGAGGCTGAGATGTTCTCTGACTTGAGCGACTCGGATGACGGGTACGAGTACGAGTACACCGAGGAGCAAGGTGAGTCCCTATCGCTGCTTCGCTTGGTCGGTCGATAACTGACGCTGACTTCCCCGCAGCAGAGCCGGATGACGACGGTATCGACGGCGTCTTCGCTCACAAGCGCGCGCGAGATCATGGTGCGCCGCGCTCTCAAGCTCTCACCGCCGCCGTAGCTGACGCTCGCCCCTATCGCAGTGGACGACAAGGACGACAACCCGCACCGCAACATGCTCTTCCTCGTCAAGTGGCAGAACTACAGCCACATCCACGACACCTGGGAGACGTACGAGCACCTCAAGCGCTTCCGCGGCTTCAAGCGCCTCGAGAACTACATCAAGCAGATCTTCTGGCCGCAGCACAACCTGCTCAAGGACTCTAACCTCAGCCGCGAGGACCTCGAAGCCGTCCACCTCGAGCGCGAGCGACAGGCCGAGCAGCTCGAGAACTACAAGCAGGTCGAGCGGATTATCGCCGAGCGCAATGCCCCTGCCAACGACGAGATCGACCACGACCATGTCGAGTACCTGTGCAAGTGGAAGGGCCTCCAGTACTCGGATGCGACGTGGGAGGCGCACGACACGATCAAGGACATCGCCGCCGACCAGGTCGCCGACTTCCTCGAGCGCATGTCGAGCTCGTGCTTGCCGCACAAGAGCGCCAACTACTCGAAGAGCCGGCCGACGTTCAAGAAGCTCACGGCCGAGCCCGAGTACATCTCCAAGTGCGGCACGCTCAAGGACTTCCAGATGACGGGCCTCAACTGGCTCGCCTACCTGTGGTCTCGCGGCGACAACGGCATCCTCGCCGACGAGATGGGTCTCGGCAAGACTGTCCAGTCGTGCTCGTTCCTCTCGTACCTGTTCCACGAGCAGCAGCAGTACGGTCCCTTCCTCGTCGTCGTCCCCCTCTCGACGCTCCCCGCCTGGCAGGCTCAGCTCGCGCACTGGGCGCCCGACTTGAACACGGTCGCCTACATCGGCAACGCCGCGAGTCGCGAGATGATCCGCGAGCATGAGTTTGGCTCGCGCACGAAGCCACAATTCAACGTCTTGCTCACGACGTACGAGTTTGCACTCAAGGACGAGCACGAGCTCGGTGTTTTGAAGTGGCAGTACCTGATGGTCGACGAGGCGAGTGCTCTCTCTCTCTCGTTAGTCTGGTTCGTAGCTGACCCAGGATGGCTCGTCCACAGGCGCACCGGCTCAAGAACTCAGAGTCGGCGCTCTACATGGCGCTCAAGCACTTCGACGCCAAGGCCAAGCTCCTCATCACCGGCACGCCCTTGCAAAATAACGTCAAGGGTGCGCATAGGACTGACTTCCCGTTCGTTCGGGTGCTAACCGTTTTCCTGATCAGAGCTGCTCGCGCTTATGCACTTCCTGCATTCCGATCGCTTCGAGCTCGCCGGCGAGTTTGATCTGAATGGTGCGTCTCCTCTGGTCCTCTCGTTGCTCGCCGCGTCGCTGACCAGTGCTTGCGCGCAGACGAGGAGAACGAGGCCAAGATCCGCGACCTTCACGGCAAGCTCGAGTCGATCATGCTCCGCCGCCTCAAGCGCGATGTCATCAAGGAGCTCCCGACCAAGAGCGAGCGCATCCTCCGCGTCGAGATGTCCAACATGCAGACGTGGTGGTACAAGAACATCTTGACGAGGGCGCGTCCAGCGATTCTCTCTCAAGTTTGTTGCTTCTCGACTGACATACTCACTCTCGCGCAGAACTACGCCGCTCTCAGCGGGACCGAGAACAGCGTCTCGCTGCTCAACATCGCGATGGAGCTCAAGAAGGCGTCGAACCACCCTTACCTTTTCGAAGGCGCCGAGACGCGAACTGACTCGCGTGAGGAGACGCTCAAGGGATTGGTCATGAACTCGGGCAAGATGGTCCTCCTCGACAAGCTTCTTCAGCGTCTCAAGCAGGATGGCCACCGCGTCCTCGTCTTCAGTCAGATGGTCCGCATGCTGTGGGTCGAAGCTCCCTTCCCGTCTCCGGTGGTCTCGCTGACCTTGCTCTCACGCTCGCAGGGACATCCTCTCCGACTTCTGCGCTCTTCGCGGCTACCTCTACCAGCGCCTCGACGGCACCGTCCCCTCCGAGACCCGTCGCAAGGCGATCGAGCACTACAACGCGCCCGACTCGCCCGACTTTGTTTTCCTCCTCTCGACCCGCGCCGGAGGTCTCGGCATCAACCTCGAGACCGCCGACACGGTCATCATCTTCGACTCGGACTGGTGCGTCAAGTCTTGCTCAACGATGTGAGACCCTCAGCTGAATGGCTTCCTCGCTCCCGCAGGAACCCGCAAAACGACCTGCAGGCGATGGCTCGCGCCCACCGCATCGGCCAGAAGTCGCACGTAAACGTGTACCGGTTCGTCACGAAGGACACGGTCGAGGAGGACGTACTCGAGCGCGCGCGCAAGAAGATGATTCTCGAGTACGCCATCGTCAACCAGATGGACACGTCGGGCAAGAACATCGGGCAGGTCCAGCCGACCAAGCCCGAGAACTACACCCGCGAGGAGCTCGCGTCGATCCTCAAGTTCGGCGCGGCCAACATCTTCAAGTCGGACGGCGCGCAGTCGAAGCTCGAGGAGATGGATCTCGACGACGTCATCAACAACGCCGAGTCGTACGAGACGGCGACCGCTCCGACGGGCACCTCGCTCGGAGGCGAAGAGTTCCTCAATCAGTTTGCCGTCCAGGACGTCAAGGCTGACATGACCTCCTGGGAGGACATCATCCCTGCCGAGGACCGCGAGCGCGTCAAGGCCGAGATGGCCGAGGAGGAGAAGAAGGCTGCCGCCGAGGCGGAGAGCACCCGCCGCGCTGCCGCCCAGGTCGCGCCCGGCGCCTACAAGGGCAAGGACGGGACACCTGCCTCGCGCGAGTCGTCACCCGGGTCGCCGAGGGGCAGCAAGAAGGATAAGAAGCCGGCCGCGCCTCGCAAGACGGACGCCCAGCGTGCGCAGGAGCTCAAGGACCGCGACATCCGCACCCTCATCCGCGGCTTCAACCGCTTCGGCGACATCCGACACCGCTACGACGCCATCGTCAAGGACGCCCGCCTCGAGAGCAAGAACCGCACCGTCATCACGCAGACGATCGACGAGCTGCTCAAGCTCTGCCGCGACGAGATTCAGAAGAAGAAGGATATGCTCGAGGAGATGAAGGAGAAGGGGGAGGACATCCCGAACAAGCTCAAGAACCAGGCCGTCCTCGTCTCCTTCCGCGGCGTCGACAAGATCAACGCCGAGACCGTCGTCCAGCGCGCCGAGGAGCTCGAGATTCTGCACTCCTGTGTGTTCTTCTGCTCTTGTCTTTCGTCCCGTTCCCGAGCTTATTGGTGCTCACCGTACAGACCTGAAGAAGGCGTCCGACCCGCTCAAGTGGAAGTTCCCGGTCGAGAACGTCAAGTCCAACTCGGGATGGAATTGCGAGTGGACGGCCGAAGACGACGCACACCTCATGGTCGGCGTCTGGAAGTACGGTCACGGGTGCTGGGAGGCGATGCGGGACGACGAGTCGCTCGGGTTCAAGGACAAGTTCTTCCTCGAGGACGCCAAGAACAAGAGCAAGGACGAGAAGGCCCGCATTCCGAACGCCATCCACCTCGTCCGTCGCGCCGACTACCTCTGCCACCTCCTGCACGACCTCGACGGCTCGGGCCGCAGCGACAGCAAGCCGAGCGGCAGCAAGACGCACCAGCCTCGCGCCGGCAGCTCGGCTCCTCGCCCGAAGAGCTCGAAGTCGAAGGACGACACGGCCTCGGTAGCCGGCTCGACGTCGTCCAAGACGCACAAGTCGTCGTCAAAGCCAGCCAAGTCGGTCAAGCGCAAGGCGACGCCCGAGTACTCGGACTCGGAGGAGGATGCCGAGAGCTCGTACGACAGCATGGACGAGGAGTCATGCAAGGAGGCGCTCCGCCCGGTCAAGCGCGAGCTCAAGCGTCTCAAGCAGCCGACAACCGACATGAGCCGCGAGGAGAAGCTCGCGCACCTCAAGGACACGCTCACGGCGATCGGTGCCCGCATTGAGGTCGTCGCCGACTTTGAGAAGTCGTCCTCCGCCAAGGAGAAGAAGCGCAAGCACCTCTGTGCGTAGCATGAGTCTCCTTTCCCCTGATGTGTATGGCTGACCTTGAACGTCACCGTGCAGGGAAATGGACGAGCTTCTTCTGGCCGAACCAGGCGATCAAGTCGCAACAGTTGCGCCAGATGTACGACCACCTCGCCGGCGCCAAGGACTCTCCCGCGCCATCTCCCGCTCTCCCGCCCGCTCAACCTGCGCCGCCCAAGCCCCCTCGCCCTGCCGACGAGCAGCCTCCTCCCGCCAAAAAGCCGCGCACGACCAGCGGCACCGATCTCCCTTCCTTCAGCCGCCTCCCTTCCGCCCGCCCAAGCGCTTCGTCGGCCTCGCCTCTCCCGCCTCCTCCGCCCCCGCCTCCTGCGCCGCTGGCTTCGTCGTCGTACGCCCGCTCGCCGCAATCTTACAGCAACGGCACGCCCTCGCACGGATACCAGCCGTCGCCGCAGTACCGCCAGTCCTCTTACGGCTCGTCGTCGTCGTACCCGTCTCACCAGCAGTACCCTCATGGACAGCGGTAGGCGGCCAACGACCCCGTCTTCTCGCCAGCGCATCGCTTGTTCCGGTTCTTCCTCCGCATCGCCGTCGTTCCTCACTTCGCATCTACTACTGTTCGCACTCGGTTCCGTCTCGTTGCCTGTACTCGATACTCCCCCCTCCTGCGAGCCTGGCCGTCTGGCTTGTAGAAACGATACCTCCTCCTCGCCTCGCTTCGGCAATCTGAGCTTGATTTGCAGTCCCTCATGTCGTTTGCGTGCGTGGGAAGCGAGTTTGACAGACCCGCTTGAGCTGCTTGACATCGCGACATTGAGGAGAGCAGGCTGAGGAGGAGGTTCGACTGCTTCTTCCCCCTCGACTGCTCTCCAGACAGCTCGATACTCCTCACTGTGAGCTAGAGGACCTTCTCTGACCAACTCTAGCCGCCTACGAAGCAGTCGTGCTGACGCTGACGACGCTCCGCCACCCTCTCGCTCCTCACACCTGCGCTCACCCGCTCCAGCTCGTCAGGATGGTCCGAATCCAGTTCAAGACGCTCCAGCAGAAGCAGTTCTTCATCGAGGCCGAGCCCACCGAGACGGTCCGTCCCTGCGCGTGCCGTTCTCGCCGTCTCTCCTCGCTCACCAGGTCCTCGTCTCGTCCGCAGGTGGCAGACCTTAAGAAGAAGATCCAGGCCGACCAGGGCTTCCCCGCAGAGAGTCAGAAGATCATTTTCTCCGGTGCGTACCGCCTAGCGTTGTTGGCAAGCTCGCAGCTGACCCTCTTCGACTTCATCGCTGAACTCGTCTTCCAGGCAAGATCCTTCCTGATGAGAAGACCGTGGGAGAGGCCAACTTCAAGGAGAAGGACGTGCGTGTGTTCGTTTGCATTGCAGGGGTTCAAGCTAACCTGCGTGCGCACCCAGTTTTGTGTCGTGATGGTCGCAAAGCCCAAGGCTGCTCCTGCCTCCGCCGCCTCTACTTCTGCCGCCCCTTCGACTCCCGCCGCTGCCCCTGCTCCCCCTCAGACCCCCGCGCAGCCCACCTCTGCGCCCGCCTCCGCCCCCAACGCACCCGGACCCGCCGCTCCCTCCTCCGCACCCGCCGCAACCGAAGCCGAGACGCCCGCTCCCGCTGCGAACCAGCCCGCAGACGAGGCGACGTCGTTCATTTCGGGATCGGCGCTTGAGACGAGTATCAGCGAGATGGTCGCGATGGGTTTCCCGAGGGAGCAGGTGCAGAGGGCTATGAGGGCGAGCTTCAACAACCCGCACCGTGCTGTCGAGTATCTCATGACTGTGTGTACTGTTCCTCCGATGTGCGAGACGTCCGCTGACTTTGACTTGGGCGCAGGGCATCCCCGACGCTCCCGCCGCCGCCGAGCCTGCCGCTGCTCCGGCTGCCGCCAACCCGCCCGGCACTCCTTCTCCCGCTTCTGGCAACGCCGCACCTCTCGCTGCCACGCCTGCTCCTGGCGAGTCCGCCGTCACCGTTTCGGAAGCGCGAGCTGACCTCGAACCCGCCTTCGCAGCCGCCCCCGCCAACGCCCCTCGCAACCTCTTCGAAGCTGCCGCCGCCGCACGCAACGCACCACCCGCCCCGGCCGCAGCGACTGGTGGCGCCGGCGCATCGCCTGAACTCGCCGCGCTGAGGAGCAACCCGGTCTTTGGCCAGCTCCGCTCGCTCGTCCAGCAGAACCCGGCGCTGCTGCAGCCTTTCTTGCAGCAGCTTGGTGCGAGTAACCCTGAGCTTCTCTCTGTGCGTGCGCCCTTGCTCTCCAGTGACGAGAAGGTCCGCTGACGCTTTGGTGACCGGCAGCTCATCGAGCGCAACCAGCAAGCGTTCGTCGAGTACCTGCAAGAAGGGCTCGGCGAGGGAGAGGGCCTCGACGCCCTGCTGGACCAGTTTGGCGACGACGGCGACGACGAGGGCGGGATGGGCGGCGGACAGTACATCCAGGTTACGGAGGAGGAGCGCGCGGCGATCCAGCGCCTCGTCGCCATGGGCTTCGACGAGCAGATGGCCATTCAGGCGTACATTGCCTGCGGGCGTGATGAGCAAATGGCGGCAAACCTCCTTCTCGAAGGCAGCTTCGATTTTGACGACTGAGTATCGACGTCGGCTCGGCACGCTTGATGTGACTACTGTGTTACTGTAATTGCCCTTTGCACGACAATTCTTCACAGGCCATTCCTCCAGCGCTACCTTTGCTACCTTTTGAGAATGGGGCAGGGTGTCTACCCCAGTGCTTGCAAGCGCTTGCTCTGCAAGCGCTCAGATCTCGCTAATGGCTCGCTCTGGCAGTCCGTCTCCGTTCGCGAGCAAAGACTGCGCTACGTCGTCACTTGCAACGACAACAAGACAAAAGCCTCAACATTGAGTGAAATGTGACAGTCGGGAGGTGGGGGCTAGCTGGACAACCGAAGGCTTGACGGAAGATGAGAGGTGACGAGAGGAGGGTTCATGAATCCGGTTGTGTCGTTGCGCGCTCGTTGTTCAGGTCGATGAGGTCGACGAGATCGACGACGTGGCCGTGACCAGCAGGTCTCGCACGAGGCGATTCGGGCACACGTACGGTAGAGTCGGACTGCTGCTGGGAAGGGCTGTAGGGCGGCGGCGGTACGTCGAATTCTGATGCCGTTGAAGCCGTCGAAGACATATGACGAGGTGGGATGTAGACGATTGGTAAGGGAGGGTCCGAAGCAAGACCTGGAGGAGGGGAGTGGAGGAAGGCGAGTTGAGGCGGAGGCAGTCGGCCGTTATCTGCGTGAGAGCAAAGCAGGTTCAGCACCCTGTCAAGTATCGCTCTAGAGACAAGACGTACCGGCGCGTTCGTTCGCAAACCGTTGCACGACCCAGTCAGCCCGAACCATCGCTCCTTCCGCACACCCCCGCCGCGCCGAAGCTGGCCAGTAGAGCGAGAGTCCTCCAGCTGCGCCTTCAGCAAACTCCTCGAGAGCTTGCCACCAGTACTCGCTGACGATGCCGCGCTCGTGAAGGTAGATCAGAAAGTTGTCGCGAGCGTTATCGAGAACTGCGGTCCGAACACTGTCGTCAGCTCGCTGGCAGCCTCCAACATACGAGTTGACCGTACCGACGTATAGCCCATAGCCAGTTCTCCCAAGCGCTGTCGCATGTCCTCGCTCACCTTGAGCAGCTCGCTGCGAACACCCTTGCCTTCTCGCAACCGGGAGCGGATGACCGCCCGCTCCTCCTTCAACTTGTCCAGCTCGTCCCACTTGTCAAGCCAGTAGTCCTCCGGCATCAGGCGAAAGATCTGCTCGCACGCGAGCGAGAACTCTGGAGGAATGCCCTTTGCGTACTGCGGGTCGTCTGTGAAGGCAAAGCGGGAGAGCCGGGAAGCGAAATGGGGTGGTACGAAGCCACGAGAGAGTCTGGGATACTGCAGGGTCTTGGCTGGGCGACGCGTGCCAGGCGACATCCGCTCAATGGGCGGGTCAAGGTGAGGAGACGGAGATGAGAGAGGAGAGCGCAAGCAAGAGCGGGGCAGCGCCGGGACGGCCACAGAGGAGCTGTAGCAAGTAGCCTTTGGCAGAGTCCAATCTAACAACGTAGCGTAGCTCGACAGCTGAGAGCAAGAGTCGGCGTCGCTATTCCGCTTCGTCTCGTTGGCTCACGCTCGTTCGCCTCGCCCACCTCGCTGCACAATGTCACTGCGCACATCCAGCCAGCTCCTGCGCACCTCCCTGCGCACACTCGCACCACGCGCAACTCCCCCATGTCCCGCATGCGCCTTCGCCGCCTCCCAACTCCGCCACCCCTCCTCCTCATCGCTCCGAACACTCTCGTACACCGCACCCGCACGCGCACCGATCCTCGACCAGACTCCGACACCGGCTGTGCACCCGGCACCTATACCGCCCAAGGCAAGGCCGCGGCAGGCGATGAGGGCGAGGAAGGCGGCGTTGACGTTGGTGAGTCGCCGGTTCGCGGATGACTTGCTGCTCGGCTGGGCTATCTGGGTCCATTCGCTGACAGTTGGTTTCCCGCCCCGCGACTCGCAGTCCCCGAAGGCAGTCGACCGAATCCGCGGCCTGCTCGACCAACCCTCTCCGAAACTGATCCGGGTCGGCGTGCGCAACAAAGGCTGCGCCGGGATGAGCTACCACCTCGAGTATGTCGACAAGCCAGACAAGTTTGACGAGGTGGTCGAGCAAGATGGGGTCAAAGTGGTGATTGACTCGAAGGCGCTGTTTTCGATCATTGGGAGCGAGATGGATTGGCAGGAGGATGCGTTGCAGGCGAGGTTTGTGTTCAACAGTGCGTTCCCATCTCGTTGTTGTCCGTCGAGTGTGGGCTAATTCTTTCGCCCGCGCAGACCCGAACATCAAGGACGCTTGCGGATGTGGAGAGTGCGCCCTTTCCCTCTCTCCTCCTCTCCCTCAGCTGCTGACCTCACACGCTTCAACAGATCCTTCATCGTCTAGACTATCCTCTCAGTACCCCCTTCGCAACTCTAGAACCTCTTTGCAACCCGCATCATCACTCACGCCTCCGTTCTCTCCCTCGCTTCCCGCTTCGTCGGGCTAGGGAAGAGTGCGAGAGAGTGAAGACATGCTAGGAACAATGCAGGTACATCTCCAACAAACCAAAGAAAAGCTCTACACAAACTCATGCTCATGCTAAGATGCGACGAATACTCTCACAACTCGTCCCTCGACGCTCCAGATCCGCCGCCGACAACTAACTCGACGCACTTGCTCCAACGGCCTTCGCACCATCCTAGAAGGCGGGTCCAGACTTTGGTCGCGAGGGCGGGGAGGGAGGCGTTCGTGTTTTGCGCGATGGGCGGAGGAGAGGGCGAAGGAGTGGAGAGTGAGGAGGGTCGGGACGAGGCGAGTGGCCGTGATGCCGATGCCGAGACTGGTTCGGATACCGAGGACGACGGCGCCTGCTTTGCGTCGTTCCGGTGCGCCCAAAGCGTCCTAAACCGATCGACCGCAGCCAAACTCTCGCTCAACCTATGAAGCGTATTGACAAACGCCACGACCTCGCTCCTGCTCAACACGACCTCTTCCCCGTCCTCTGAGTCGGAGGAGAAGAGAAGTTTGAGGGCGGTCCCGAGGCCGGTGATTTGCATCTTGCCCCAGAGTCGACATTTGTCGCAGCCGACGCAGTCCATGATGCGCGAGACGTTGCGGAAGTGCGCTTTGAACTCGTCTTTGAGGAGCTGTTCCACCCTCACATCCTGCATCAGCCACACACTCGAAAGGCGAGGAACTGAGAGAAAACGCAAGGGAGAACGCACCTGCGCCTCCTTGCCCCCGCTAAACATCGTACTCTCATCAAACGTGCTCGGGCACCCTCCCGCGACGCTCACCAACCCTCTCAACCCCTCCACCTCGTTCCGCGCCGCATGCGTCGCCTCGAGCGTCTGGACCAACTGCGGACCGGCGCGCGAGAGGGCGCGGAGGAGGAGGACGTAGGTGAAGTACATGTTTTCGAGGCGTTCGGGGTGTTGGCCTATGCGGGTTATGAAGCAGTCTAGGTTCGGGGACTGTTTCGCGCCAGAGAGTCAGTGGAGGGTGGAGGGAGGAGGGGAAGAGGGAGGGACGCACCCAGAGACCGGTTGATTGGTCGAGGTAGTCGTCGCAAATGTGAACCGAGATAGACGCGTGGAGACCTGTCCACCGCACCGTACGCTGTCAGCCTCTAGTCTCCAGTCTCCAGTCTCGAATGGGAAGAAAGCGCGCGAAGGAGGGAACGCACCGGAGATGACGCGGTAAAACACCCTCTTCTCCAAACAGACCTCCTCAGTCGGATCCTTCGGTCCCGCCAAGCTCCCCATCAACCTCTTCTCTCCCTCTCCCCATCCTCCCATCCTCAGTCCTCCCAAACCTCCTGCCCCTCCCCCAGTGAACGCACTAACATCCGCGTACCCGCTCCCTCCTTCCCAGCTCGGCCGGGACGGATCGATATAAGGGACGGGCGAGAAACAGTTTTCGAGGTAGATGGATTGCCAGACGCGCGAGGAGGACGGGCCGGCGTAGCCTGTGAAACGTTCGGGGTTGAGGAGGAGGTCGACGTAGACGCCCTCTGGTTTGCGTGTGCGAGCGTTAGTGAGCGAACGAGAGAAGGGGGTGGGAAAAGGGGGCGTACCGGAGTCGAGTTCGTCTTCGAGGACGCAAAAGTCCGAGTCGCTGATCTCCTTACAGCCGGCGGGGGAGGACTGCGTGCGCTCGAGCTCCGTCAACACGTCAAGCGAGCGGAAGAGGGGATACGGGCGCGACGAACCGTTCTTGCGCTCGTCCGGTTCAGCTTTCCCAGCGTCGACGAGCGCCACGCCTCGGGGATATGGTCCTGTTCGGGGGTCCCAACCCTCGGAAAGTCAGTCGCCCCACAGTGTGGGAGAACGGAGGGGAGGAACGGCACGCGAAACGCACCTCGTCGGTCGTCTCTACGCCGCACGCGCGGTTCATGCAGCTGCCGTCTTCCTCCCAGAACGGGCATTCCTTCGCCAAGTCAACCTGCGCGCCATCTCCACGGTATCAGCCATCCCAGCCTCGCTTAAGAAGCAAGTCCGAGCGGGAGCGCACGACGCACCTTGTGGTACCGAAAGTACGGCTCCGCAACCAGCTCGTGCAACCTCCCAAACAAGTCCTCATTGACGCTCTCCACCGTCTCGTAGTCGCAACACGCATCGTGAATCTGTCCCGTCGGCTTTACACGTCGCACACGAGATGATGTCAGCTTTCGTTGGAAGAGGAGCGAAGGGAGGGGGAGGGGGACGGACAGACCTTGCAGTAGTTTTGACCGGCTGTGCGGGATGAGAGGACGTCTTGGAGGAATCCTACGCGGGGTTCGTTCGAATTCTGGGAGGAGGACGAGCGGGAGGGGGAGGTGTCGAGTGAGGAGGCGGATGCGAGCGACGAGAGCGAGAGGACGACGAGGGCTGCCGAGGCGGGTGAAGCGATGCGTGGTCGTCGCATCCTTTCCAGTCTAGCAGAGCACACGAGCAGCAGTCTACAGAGCACGAGAGAGCGAGTGTCGAGGTGGAAGCGATGTGGCGTCGCGGCGTGGAACTCGAGTCCGGACAGGAGCGGGTCAAACTGCAGTGGGACGAGTGCTGGTTAGACTGGAGTGCTAGTTAGAACATCTTATGATTTCTACTGCACTCAGCTTGGCAGTTGGCGCGGTTGAGCAGGAGTCATTGACTCTCCTCCTCTCGCCTCCTCGTCGCTGTCCTCGCGTTGTGCTGCTTCCGTTGCTGGCGAGTCACTCACGCTAGCCCACAGCCACTCACAACGCAGTCCGCCATCCGCAGGGCCATCCCCTGCCTCGCCTTGCCACGCCCCATCTCCATCCACCACCGCTTCATCTCCCGCCCAACCATGTCGGCCACCGCGTCCCAGTTCGGAGACTGGCCAGCGACAAAGGTCCGCCAGACCTTCCTCGACTACTTCACAGAGCAGAACGGCCACTCGTTCGTAAAGAGCTCGTCGACCATCCCGTATGAGGACCCGACATTGCTCTTTGCCAATGCGGGGTGAGTGCAGCGCGCTCGTCGACTCAGCGAGGCTTTTGCGGAAGAGGGGATGCTGATAGGTACGACCTGCCTCACGTAGCATGAACCAGTACAAGAGCATCTTCCTCGGCACCGTCGACCCCTCGTCACCCTTCTCCAAGCTCAAGCGCGCAGCCAACTCGCAAAAGTGCATCCGTGCAGGCGGAAAGCACAACGGTGTGTGCGCGCGATCGTCCCGGGAAACTTTGTGCTGATGGGAGGCGTTTGCAGACCTGGACGATGTCGGAAAGGATACCTACCACCACACGTTCTTCGAGATGCTCGGGAACTGGTCCTTTGGCGACTACTTCAAGGTGCGTTTGCAGTCTCCTCGCCTCAAAGGCCCGCTCGCTGACTTGGACTTTCTCCGACGCACACAGAAAGAAGCGACGGCGATGGCATGGAACCTCCTTACGCAAGTCTACGGCCTCCCTCCCTCGCGTCTCTACGTAACCTACTTTGAAGGAGGCTTCGGTCTCCCCGCCGACCTCGAGACGAAGAACCTCTGGCTCGCCCTCGGCGTTCCGGAAGACCACATCATCCCTGGAAATGCAAAGGACAACTTCTGGGAGATGGGCGCAACGGGACCGTGTGGACCTTGTACGGAGATTCATTACGACCGGATTGGGGGCAGGAACGCGGCGAGTTTGGTCAACATGGATGACCCGGACGTCCTCGAGGTGCGTTTTCTTCACTCAGGACCTACTTTCTCTCCCTCTCACGGGAGCGTTCCTCTCACGCTCGCTAACGCTCCCGTGGTGCAGGTCTGGAACGTCGTCTTCATCCAGTACAACCGCGAAGCCGACTCGTCTCTGCGCGAACTCCCGGCCAAGCACGTCGACACGGGCATGGGTTTCGAGCGCCTCGTCTCGGTCCTCCAAGACAAGCGCTCGAACTACGACACGGACGTCTTCCGTCCCCTCTTCGACAAGATCCAGCAACTCACCAACGCGCGCGCGTACGAGGGCAAGCTCGGAAAGGACGATGTCGATGGGATCGATACCGCCTACCGCGTCGTCGCCGACCACGTCCGGACGCTCACGTTCGCGATTTGCGACGGTGGCGTGCCGAGTAACGTCGGGAGGGGGTACGTCCTCCGCCGCGTATTGCGCCGCGGAGCGCGCTACGTTCGGAAGAAGTTTGGCGTCCCGATCGGGTCGTTCTTCTCGTCCCTCGTTCCGACACTCGTCGAGCAGATGGGCGGCTTCTTCCCCGAGATCCAGGGCAAGTTCGACGACTTGAAGGAGATCCTGGACGAGGAAGAAGAGTCGTTCGCTCGCACGCTCGACCGCGGCGAGAAGCTGTTCGAGTCGTACGTCCAGCAGGCGCAGAAGGAGGGGTCGACCACCTTGCGCGGCGCGGACGTGTGGAGGTTGTACGACACGTACGGATTCCCGGTCGACTTGACGCTCCTCATGGCGGAGGAAGCGGGGTTGTCGATTGATCAGGCGGCGTTTGAGGCGGCGCAGGAGGCGTCGAAGGAGGCTTCGAAGGGTGCGGGGAAGAAGGGAGACGGTCAAGCTGTCCGGCTCGATGTGCACGATATCGCCGCCCTCGAGGCGAACGCCGACGTGCCCAAGACGAACGACGAGGCCAAGTACGGAACGGGCAACGTCGACTCGGTCGTCAAGGCCATTTACCGCCAGGGCAAGTTTGTCGCCTCGACGGAGGAGCTCGAGGATGCTCAGCAGGTCCAGCTCGGTGTCGTCCTCGACCGGACGAACTTCTACGCCGAGTCGGGTGGACAAGAGTACGACACGGGCCGGATCGTGATTGACGGACAGGCCGACTTTGTCGTCGAGGACGTCCAGGTCTTCAACGGCTACGTCCTGCACATCGGACGCGTCGTCGAGGGCTCACTCAAGGTCGGCGACAAGGTCGTCTCGTCGTACGACGAGCTCCGTCGCTGGCCCCTGCGCAACAACCACACCGGCACGCACATCCTCAACTACTGCCTCCGCGAGGTGCTCGGCGACCACGTCGACCAGAAGGGCTCGCTCGTCGCGCCTTCCAAGCTTCGCTTCGACTTTTCCCACAAGAGCCCGATCCCGACTGCCGAGCTCGACCGCATCGAGGACATGTCGAACGAGTGGATCAAGCGCAACGTCAAGGTCTTCAGCAAAGAGATGGACCTCTCGACCGCCCAGAAGATCCCCGGCCTCCGCGCCGTCTTTGGCGAAGCCTACCCCGACCCCGTCCGCGTCGTCACGCTCGAGTTCTCACTCGAGGAGATCCAGGCCGACATCGAGAACCCCAAGTGGCGTTCGACGTCGGTCGAGTTCTGCGGCGGGACGCACGTGCAAAAGACGGGCGAGATCAAGGAGTTTGTCATCACCGAGGAGTCGGGTATCGCCAAGGGCATTCGTCGCATTATCGCCATCACGGGCGAAGACGCGCGCAAGGCTTCGCAGCTCGCGAACGACTCGGAGGCCCGGTTCGAGCAGATCATCAAGCTCGACACGGTTGAGAAGGAGAAGCAGCTCAAGGCTTTCGAGCTCGAGGTTGCGACGTTGACGGTCTCGGTTGGACGGCGAGACCGCCTTAAGCAGCGTATTGCGGCGGAGCGCAAGGCCATTGTGGATGCTGCGCGTGCGGCGGAGAAGGAGCAGGGCAAGGCTGTCGCCGACGAGGTCGACCGGTTCTTCAAGGAGAACCCGGACGCGAAGGTCATGGTCGCTCGTCTCGACGCCGCCAAGGGCAACCCGAAGGTGCGTCTCAAGACATGCTCACGAACGCCTGTAGCTCTGCTGACGCTCCCATCGTCGCCCTGCAGGTCATCCAGTCGGCCATCAGCCAGGCCAAGACGCTCTCCAAGGCCGGCTACTTTTTCTCGGCGACCGAGGACGGCACCAAGGTCGCACACCTGAACGTCCTACCCAAGGGCGAGATCTCGAAGGAATTCAACGCCAAGACCTGGTTCAACGCCGTCGCTGCGATCGTTGGCGGAAAGGGCGGAGGAAAGGACGATGGCGCGCAAGGGTTCGGCGACCAGGCGGACAAGATTGATGAGGCCATTGTCGAGGCGAAGAAGTTGTACGAGTCGCGATAGACTGCCTGCAGGGCCATTCCTCTCTCTCTCTCGTTCTCTCGGATACACCGCGTCGTTCCGTCTCTCTTGCAAGGCAATGCATTCTCGATACCGTCTTCATTCGCCGAGAGGATGGTTACAACAAGCGTCTGTGGCGCGCGACTTTCTCACATCTCCCCCTCTTCCCGGTCGTCCGTCATCTGTCCCTTGTCCCGCTCTCTTCGACCGCCTTCCTCCTTCTGTTCCTCCGTCGCCTCAACGCCCTCCATATTGACATCTTCACCCTCCTTCGCTTCCGTCGCGCCAGCACCAGGAACGAACGGCTTCGCATTCGGGTCCAGCGATTGAGCCCGGGTGTTGGTCGCACCGCCTGTTCCCGCCGTTCCTGCTCCAACTTCCTCGCCATCGTCTTCGTCCAGCGCTCGTCGTCGTTCCTGCTCGGCCTTCTCGTCACTGCAAGGAGAAGGGCCGTCAGTCAAGGGGGGCGGGCTCAGAAAGCGAGGGTGAGGACGCACCGGATAGCCTCCTGCATCGCTTCCAAGCTCGTCACGATCGAGTCGAACGCCAGCTTGCGCATCTGCCACGTTTCGGCATACGTCCGCTCTTCTTGTCGCAGCAGGTCAATGTCGGCATTCAGCTTGTCGAGCGACCTGGCGGCAAACAACGTTAGCAGGGCCTGACGAGGCCGTAGAAACTGAGGGCGCACTCCTGGCCCTTTTGTCGGTCTGGCAGCCGCGCGATCGTCTTCGCAATCCCGTCGTACTCTATCCGCCGCGCCCGCTCCTGCTGTGCCGAAGTAAGTTTCTCCCCCAGTGCCGCCAGCTTCTGTCGTGTCTCCTCGCTTGATTGCTCTGCGAGGCGTACGAGGTGTCAGAAGGGAACGAGACAGCGGTGCAAGAGCGGCACGCACCGAGGCTCGCGACTTCTTGCCGGTACGAGTCGATTTCCCACGCCGCAACCTGCTCTATCCGCTTCGACTTGGCCAGCTGCTGCGCCAGCTGGTCCAACGCGACCGTGAACGATACATGGGCTGCTTCGCTGCGGGCGGCAGACGAGAGAACGATCAGCGGAGGAGGGTTAGGACGCGAGAAGGGTACGTACAGCTTCTCCCCCTGCATCTCCTCGCCTAGCAGCGCATAGTACGTGGCAATCGTCTTTCTGTGGAAGCATTAACGGCGTCAGCAGACGTCCGACGGCGTTGCTGAGGCGGTAGACGCACTTGAGTGCCTTGGTATCCGACTGGGCGCGAACGTCGGCGAGATCACGCAGGGCTGCACGAGCAGCGTGTCAGTGGCCAGTGCTGAGTCATAGAAAGCGCGTAAGCTCACTCTCGTTGTGCATCGTGGCGAGTTGGCCGCCAGCGAGTTGCTCGACGAGGACAACCCATCCCTTGCGCTCCTCCAACATCTCCCCTCGCTCAAAAGCTGCTCCAGCTGGGCCTGAACTACTCGTATCATGTCACGAAGCTCGCGACGGCATACTGCACCGTCCCCATTCGCCCGCATGCTCGCCCTTGCCGTCCTCGCATCCGCTCCACTCGGATCCAGCGCGTCGCTCTTTCGACGAGCAGTGCCAGTGCCGGGAGTGCTCGTAGCGGGAGACTTTCTTTGCAAGGAGGAGGGACTGTGTCTGCCGTGCCCAGCGGAAGAGGTTCGTCCACTTCCACCCGTCACTCGTCGTCGAGAGGCTGTGCTCCGAACGGCGCTGGACTCACAAGCTGGCCCCTTTGACGTGTCGCAGATGCATACACCGGTCTGCAAAATGTACGGCAACCGGAGACCGCTCAGCTGCATCCCTCGACGGAACGCACAACCCATTTCCAACTCGTTCGTCCCCTCGAAGTCAGCCTCTCCCGTCGACGCGCAACCAGATCCCGCCGGAACCGTCAAGCTTGACGCCGAGGTGAAGGACGCACACGGTTTCGACGAATCTGGGCGGTTAGGCGACGCGGCGAAGGGTGCGGCAGCACAGAGACCGCCTGTGGTGGGAGGGGAGAAGCTGTCTCCGGCACAGCAGGAGCTGAAGGAGGCGTTGGAGAATGACCGGCGTCGGAGAAGAAGTGCGAGCGAGAGGCGGGCGGACGAGCGCGAGTGGGAACGGTTATCGAAGCGGCAGTCGGGCGTCCAGCTGAACGTCGATGCGTGGGAGGCGTGTCCGAAGGTCCTCGCATCGGAGTACCACGACTACTTTGAGTTCATCGTACGTACACTTTCGCCTTGCGCGCGACGGGTCTTTAGTAACCTTTCTACCGCGCTACGAACAGCTCTGCAACGCCGCCTTCGCCGCGATTGCCGGTATCGTCCTCGTCTTCCGGCAACGAGCGCTGGCGCTTCGACAGTTTGGACGATTAGCGGCCAGGATCATGCAGACGCAGGTGTCGTAGGGAGGACGAGGAGGACTTGTTGCGTATTCTTGCAAGGCCTCGGATTCTTCGCTCGCCTTCCTGGGCTGCCAGCACTGAGTGTTTCGAGACTGCGGTGCACCTGTGATTGTTTCAGCAGGCTCGCAATGCTGCTGTCGAAAGCCGCTTCTCCTCTCTTGACCTCTTCCCCTTCACTCGTCTCTGCTCCATCCTCGCTCTTCGCTGTTGTGCTGCGCTTCTTCCCCTCATGTTCCCATTCTGCCTCGATGAAGATCCTCCCCGCAAGCGCCAGCGCCTTGCCTCGTCCTTCTCAACCTCATCGCGTCTGTTCCCCCTTCCGTCTTCCTTCCAGCGCCTCACACAACCCGAGCGGTCAGGCATATCGCTGCTCCGCACCTCTCAGACGCCCTTTGATCCCTGGCGATACACGGCTGCTGTTCTCGAGGCTGTCTCTTCAGGTTCTGGCCCGCTCTTCGACGAAGAATGGTCCGAGTATTCGAGTGTCCCTTACTTCCGCGAGGGCTTGACCAAACGCACAGTCTCTCGCGCTTGCACGCTAGCCGGTACCTTGACCCAGAGACTCGAGGCTTGCTACCTTGTCTCGCCCGAGCATGGGGAGAAGGAGGTGGGCCCGTCCTGTCTGCTCTCGAAGGCTCCGCTCGCTGACACCGTTGCACAGATGGCGGATCTGATCGCAGGCGGTGCTATCCCGCCGAGTACTCGCTACGAAGCGCCTGCGAATCGCTTTCCCCGTGAGTCTCCCTTCCGTCCCTTTCAGCCAGACTTTCGCGCTCATTGTGACTGTCCGCAGTGAATCACGACTTCCGCAATGAGCTCGACTCGCACAGCATCCACCTGGTTCCATCGCTAGACGACGTCCTCGCCCGCCTTGCCGGGGAAGTCATGTACTTCACGAAGCGCCAGTCCGCCAACTCCGCTACTCGCGCCGCGGAATACTCGACCATCCGCCCGCCATGGGAGCTATTCTACAAGCGCCTCGAGGCTCGTCCGCCAGCGGTCACTTTTGCCTTCACCAAGCACTCGACGGATCTGCTCGTGATCCGGCAAGAACGTCCCAACACCGCCGCGGTCAACTACCTCACCGCTCGTACGGCAGCGGAAGTTGCGGCGAACGAGAGCAGCAACGGGCTGAAGCTTCCTGTGCTCCCGCCAGTCGAGGTGTTGTGCTCGCTCAACCTCGTCGTCGCGGCAATGCAGCAAAGGGTTGCGCAGCCTTTGCCCGCACCCGACGCCCTTGTAGTAGAGAGCAAGGTGCGTCTTCGCGGACCAGCTTCGTCCTTCTTTCACCGCTGACGCCGCTGGCTTCGTCGTCGCAGCAAATCGCCGACTTCGCCTGCATCCTCTACAACATGTGGTACACCCGCTCCGGCGACGAAAGCAAGATGGAGACGCTCGTCCACGAAGCTCAGAGGCTCGTCTCGCTCTATGCGCCCGAAAACGCCTACGCGTCGTTCATCCTTCGACCGGACGAGCATGAGCTTGCGGACCTCGAGCCGGCGCCGCTGCCGCCAAACGCTTTGCGGAACGGTCCTCAGACGTTGGCGGACGGTCAAGGATTCCTGTCGACACTGCAACTCGACGAAGAACTACCTGACGCTTCCGAGACGGTGTCGGCGTCCGAATTGCTGCAGACCTCGCAAGAGCGCAACTCGCCGGCACTTGAGGAGGACGAGGACGATGAGGAAGAGTCAGAGGAGCGGGTGCAGCGGTGGCTGGAGAGAGTGGGCAACTAACGCCGCGCTTCCCTCTCTTCCGGCGTCGCTCTTCGCTCCGAGGCGCCTTTTCCCACTCTCTGCTCAGTCTTACACATTGCTGCTGTAGTGGTGCGAGCTGAAGTGAGGTGATTCGATCGACCATGACGAACCAACGTAGGCGAGAGGATCCCGCTACCTTGCTGTTCTCGCCGCCGCGCTCGCTTCGTCCATTTCGCCCCACTCCGCCATCTCCCACGCACAAGGGACGCAAACTATCCGCTCCCGAAGGGCCAAGCTGGACGACGCACGGAAAAACGAGAAGTTACAAGCACGATCGCTACTGCTGGCGTCCCCTCTGAAAATGTCCGCCTCCTTCTGCCGCGCGGCGGGTCCGCTCATGCCGACGCCATCTCCTGCTTGAGTGCGGCGATAGCCTTGGCGGGGTTCAACCCTGTAAAGCAACTCGTCAGGACCGGACCACCACAGTAAGAGAAGAGAGGAAGGTGGGGGACGTATTTAGGGCAAGTCTTGGAGCAGTTGAAGATGGTGTGGCAGCGGTAGAGCGAGAACGGGTTGGCGAGTTTCTCGAGCCGGGCGGCCTTTTGCGTGTCGCGCGAGTCGGCGACCCAGCGGTAGGCTTGCATCAGGACTGCCGGGCCGAGGTACTGGTCTTGGTTCCACCAGTAGGAGGGGCACGAGGTCGAGCAGCATGCACAGAGGATGCACTGCGAGGCGAGGCGAGCGGAGCGAGTAAGTGTTAGTCGAAAATGAAGGGGAGAAGGGAGGGAGCGGGAACGCACCTCGTACATGCCGTCGAGCTTCTTGCGGTCCTCCTTCGACTGCAGGTGCTCGCGACCGTCTGCGGGCTTGTCGGCCTGCAGGTAAGGCTGGATCGCCTTGTACTGCTTGTAGAACCTGCGGAGCGGGCGGAGTCAGTTGAAGATCGTGGCGCCGAGGGCAGAGCGAAACGCACTGGGTCATGTCGGGCACGAGGTCCTTGATGACATACACTGCGAGGCGGGAGGCGAAGTTAGCGGGCTGGTTGAGGCGAGGGAGAGATGGACGGGAGACGCACTGTGCGGGAGGGGGTAGATCTTGACATCCTTCGAGTCCTTGTCGATGCGCTTCAAGCACGCGAGCGTGTTGACGCCTGTCGAACCATCCCCCGTCAGCGCGAAACCCCCTCGCACGAATCAGTGTGAAGCCGAACACACCGTCAATGTTCATGGCGCACGATCCGCAGATTCCCTCACGGCACGAGCGACGGAACGTAAGGGTCGGGTCGAGCTCGTTCTTGATCTTGAGAATGGCGTCGAGGACCATCGGGCCGCACTTGTTCAAGTCGATCTTGTACTCCTGCAAGTAGGGCTTCTCCGTCGGCTTGTCCGGGTTCTGCGCGGAGTTGGAGGGACAGTGGAGATGTCAGCGCGAGTGTCCTGCGTCGGTAAAGGGGTTGCGCGTCGTCCTGAACTCCCATGCCCTGCTTCACGCGCTTCGAGTCCACCCAATCTCCTGCCGCGGGTTCCACCAAGTGCCGAACTCGAGATGCCACAAAGCTATCCACCGCTCGCTCTCGTCCCTTTGCCACTCCTGCATTCTCTTCAAGTCTGCAGATCGGTCAACCGCAAAGGTGGCTCACCCAGCGGTAGACCTTGAACGACTTGAGGTGCTCCGGCTTCGACTCGACGGCGGTCGCGAGGGTGCGGGCGTGCTGCGGGGCGAGTCGAACAAACAGTGTCAGTACACGCATTGGCGAGGTCGCTGGCGCCGCCTGGAGTCGTGTGGCGAGTGCGATGATGGGGGCGTCTCGCGAGTCGGTGGGATGGAGGCGGAGAACGGCGACGACGACGGGGGACGCACCCTCGGGGCAGCGCGGGCAGCACGTGCGACAGCTGGCGTGAGCATGGCTTCTACAAGTCTGTGAGCGAGTGTGATGAGCGAGAGAGATGGTTGCCAGCAAGCGGAGCGGTCCGGAATGAACCCTCCCACCGACCCCTCTCGGTGCTACAGCAGACTGCTTCGCTCCCTAAAGCTACCAGTTCGCCTGCACGCACAATGCTTGCCCGCTGCGACTCGAACGAGCGCACGACGCCGCCTCGTCGTCCTCCGATCCTCGTCTCCTCGACAACCACTTCCAACCTCGCCGAACGACTTGACGCGCAGATCGAAGCAGTGGCGCACCGTGTACAGGCGTCGACGAGCTGGATGCTCGCGGTGCACGCCCTCGGAACGCTCGTCTTTCGCCAATCCTCCGTCGCCGCTTCGCCCAATCACTTTGACCGGATTGTCGAGCGGCTGTCCTTCTGCGATCTCGCCAAACCACGCCGCTAGCAGCTTCAGCAACCTACGATGGCATTGTCTATCCAGGCCGGATGTTTTCCGGCTCATGAATGACTTGCTCTTGTAATTCGCTTGCGCCCTCACGTTCTCCTCTCCCGCCGATGCGAGCCTGCCCTGGGCTGCTTATCCATCCGCTCGACGATAAAACTCTCTTGCTCAGTTGAAGGAGACACTTGCAAGGGGCTCTCGCTCGCACGCAGCAACGATCGAACAACAGTTTCGGGTATGCCCATGCCTACGATGCGTCGTCTGCCAGTCCCTACAACTCGCCACACTCTGCGCACCACAAGACCCATCAGTCAGCACCACGCTCCCTTCCGCGCTCCGTAGAGAGAAACGCTCGCGCACCGGTGATCGTGCACTGCAACTTGGGCCTATTGTTCGGCCCCGTCGCGATGTTCTCAATCTTCCTCACGACAAGCATACTGTCCTGTCCCAACACCTTGCCAAAGACCGTGTGCTTCCCGTCGAGGAATGGGGCGGGCTCGGTCGTGATGAAGAATTGGCAGCCGTTCGTGTGTGGGCCCGAGTTGGCCTGTGCGCGCGGTTGAGTGCATGGGTGAGAGGGAGGAAAGGAGGAAAGGAGGAGAGGGGATGCACCATACTCAGCAACCCGGCCTGGTCGTGCGCCACCTCAAAGTTCTCGTCTGCGAACTTGGCGCCGTAGATACTCTGACTCCCCGTCCCGTCGCCATTGATAAAGTCTCCTCCTTGGATCATGAAGTGAGGGATCACGCTGCGTACCACCTCGAGGTGAGCGGGCGAGCGGCGAGAAGAGGGAGAGCGAGGAACAAACCGGTGAAAGATGCTGTTCTTGTACCCAACAGGCAAGCTGTTCTCCCTGAACTCGCCCGTGCAGAACTGTCGAAAGTTTTCTGCTGTCCTGTTCATCCCTCTACCGTTAGCCGCATCGGAGGAAGGAGGGGAGGTGAAGGCGCACTTGGGACAGATGTCGTCGAACAATTCCATCTTGATTCGACCGGCGGGGGTTTGGCCGATCGAGACGTCGAAGAAGCAAATTGGGCGGGGCATGGTGGGTTAGGTAGGCGGGTGAAGGAAGGCGGGCGGATCGAAGGCGAAGGAGATAGCGAGAGGGTGCAAATGAGGTGAGCGGGAAGGGCTGGCGGGTTTGGCTGGGCGGTAAGGAGTGTTAGTGCGACTGCTCAAGCGTTTGAGCGGATGCGCCACGGTCTACGCGCGTCCCTTCCTGCTATAGAACCCAGCAGATCGTCCGAGAGATGAAGCGGAGCAACTCACGATGTGAAGCTGGGAGGACGGTGCAAGCGGCGCAGAACGAGTTCAGAGACGCGGAGAAAGGTCTAGCGATGCTTCAGCAGCAGCAAGCGGCAACTGAGCGGAGGTGGTGGAGACCAACCTTCCACTGACCTCCTCGTCGGGCTCTTCAAGCGGTCTCAAATCGCAGACTCCTCCCAGTTGTGGTACAAACAGATACAACATCTACTTATGCACAATCTACGAACCCCCTCTACTTCTTCTGAACGCTAAAGGACCTCAACCGTTCCATCGCAGGCAAATCGTTCTCCTTCTCCGACACCGGTGTCGAGACTTTTCGCCTGCGGAAGGGTAGGCTGAAGGACCTGCTTGGAGTCGAGGCTGCTGAGGTCGTCGATGCTGAGCGAGGAGAGGGAGAGGCTGGGGAGGCGGTGATCCGGCTGGAGGGAGCGCTGGGTGGACGTCCGAGCCCGATCTGACTCGTCGCTACAGACGGGGGAGGTGCCGAAGACGCATGGGGAAGGCTCGTGTCGTCTGTGGCGGACTGGACGACCGGCGCGAGAGCTGCCGGGAGGGGATGGAAGCCGACGCTTGCGACTGACGACGAGACGGATGAGCAGCGAGAGGCGACGGATGCGGTGCGCCGCTTTGGCTGACGAGTTGAGCTGGGTGTGGCGGGCTCGGTAGGCGCAAACGGCGGCGGAGCGGCGGGAGAGCGATTCGAGGGAGGAGAGGGTATTCTTCCCGTGTCGAGCGGTCTGTCCGATTTACCTCCCGCCTGCTTCGTCGTTTCCTCCACCTCTACACCTTCGCCGTCCTCCTTCTTCGACGAGGCCGTCTCTGTTGCAAGGAAAGGAAGTGCCGGACGGGTCGTTGTCAAGCGAGGCGAGAAGCTGTCAAGCGACCGTCAGCTCCGTCTCAGCGAAGACGTTACTGCTCGTACTCACTCGCTGCGCCTGCTCGTCCTTCGTCTCAGCGAGGGGGATTGTGCGGGCGACGTGTCGCGTGGGGAGGAGAGAGACGAGGAAGAGGCCTCATCGCTCGCTGAAAGGGCGGGGCGGTTCCAGTCGTTGTAGCATTGTATCGCAGTGAAGAGCAGGACGGTGCACGTCAGCGACATGCCCCAGCATCGCCCGGGCAGTGAACAGTTCGCTGCCAACCCGGTCGGGTCTCCTTGGACCAGGTCATTCTCACGCTGAGCTCTCGCTGTTGCTTGGAGTGCTTGGTTAGCACGATCAGTGACTACACAGCTACTGCCTGTCCATGGTCGCCAACCGCGACGAGGCGCAGCGAGCCCTCGCCATCGCACGGGGGAAACTCGAGGCGGGACAGTACGACTCGGCAATCAGGTTCGCAAAGAAGAGCATCGCGCTCGAGGCGAGTCCCGAGGCTGCCGCACTCCTCGCCAAGGCGGAGCAGCTCCAGCGCGGCGGCGGGTCGGGGAACGGGACTGCCGCCTCAGGGTCATCCACCGCGTCGACATCCGCAACTTCGGCCGGTCAGACGAGCGGGTCGACATCGCAGCGGGCTGGAAAGGCCAAGGCGGAGACTTCGGGCGCGGCAGCAGGTGATGGCGGCGGAGGCGAGTACACCTCGGCGCAGTTGGCGATGGTGAAGCGGGTCAAGGCGTGTCGGGTGACGGCATACTACGAGATTCTAGAGCTGGAGAAGAGCTGCTCGGACGGTCAGATCAAGAAGGCGTATCGAAAGGTGCGTCGGGGCTCTCTTCAGTACCTCCTGCGACCGTTTCGCTAATCTTCTCCTGCCGCAACAGCTCGCTCTCGGTCCGTTTGCCCTCGATGACACGGACTTTGTGACGTACTTACACTCCTGTCTACAGGCCTGCATCCAGACAAGAACCTCGCGCCCGGCGCCGAAGAAGCCTTCAAGAGTGCGTTCCTTCCGCTCACATCTCCCTTCTTCCCGCGCTGACCTTTCTCGTGCTTTACAGTGGTGTCGAAGGCCTTTCAAGTACTAAGCGACTCGAACAAGCGAGCAATCTACGACCAGACAGGCGGAGACCCCGATTCTCGCGGCGGCGGCGGAGGCGGAGGAGGCGGTGGATTCGCGCGAGGACCGTCAGCAGCAGGCTTCCAAGGCGGCGGGTTCGGCGGCGAGGAGATCTCGCCCGAAGACTTGTTCCGGATGTTCTTCGGACAGGGAGGCGGAGGGTTCGGCGGGTCGCCTTTCGGAGGAGGACCGTTCGGCGGCGGACCGTTCGGCGGGACGAGCTTCCAGTTTTACGGGCCCGGAGGCGTACGGATGGGCTCGATGGGCGGTGGGATGCCTCGAAGAGCCGGCGGTCAAGGCCAGCAACAAACCCCGACTTCGATGTGGCTCCAAATCGCCCCTCTCCTCTTCCTCTTCGCCTTCTCGCTCCTCTCCCAGCTCCCCTCGTTCTTCGGCTCGTCGACACCCGCTCCCCCCAACTTCAGCTTCGACAAGACGAACCACTTCTCCGTTCCTCGATCGACCGCAAGCGGCGTCAAGTACTACGTCTCGCCGGACCAATTCGCCCAACATCCGCTCTACGAATCGTTCCTCTCAGCCAACCCCTCCCTCGGCTTCACTTCGTCACATCAGCCTGGCTCAGCGCAGTACAGACGGGATCTGGTCGACCACTTGCGACGGTCGAGCGCGACGGCGGAACCTGTTGCGGAGGGAGGCGGTGCGTCGAAGGAGAAGGAGAAGAAAAGCAAGCCTGTCAAGCTTCCGCACGACATGCTCAGCTTTGAGCGGACGGTCGAGCGGTCGTGGGTGAACAGGCTGCAGACGTATTGCCGACTCGAGGTGCGCTTCCTTCTCCGTTCGTTCACAGCACCTCGCTCACGACTACAACGGCTGCTCGCAGCTGAACGACCGGAACGACCAACTGGAACGCGCAAGAGGCTTCCTCGGATTTGGAACGGACCATGACCGTATAGCGAAGATCCTCGCTCAGAAGGTGCGTCTCTCGCTCCTCCTTGTCTCTACATTGGGCGCTGACGCTCTTGCGAGCAGCTTCCGCACTGCGAAGAGCTGAGCAAGGTCCCTGGACACGGACCCGTGTATTAGACTGCCTTCGCAACACGGCCTCTCTTCTTTCCTTGTTTGCGAGAGGGAAGGATGATCTACTTTTGATTTCTGCGAGTGCTCCGAAGTCCCAAGCAAGCGAGGTCTCTGAGTCTGGCTCTGTACAGGGTGTCCAACGGCGGGAAGGGGGCGCGAGGTGGGAGAACGAGAGGAGTGAAGGAGGGGACAGAAGGTCTAGACGTGTGCGGCGAAGCCCTTTGCTTTGCGTTCCTTGGTCATCGCTGCGAAACGGCGGGATTAGCGTTCGTCCGTCGCGGGGATCAGAGGGAGTCGAGCGAACCGGCGATGACAGCAGCACCGACACCCGATCCGTCCTCGGCATGGTACGTCTTGATTGACCTGCCCGACGTACTCGTTAGCTCGCACGCCAGATTCGAAAGCGCAAGAGGAGGAAACGCACCGGCCCTTCTCGCCAAAGATGTCGACAAGGCCCTCCTCGAGCCTCTGCGGGAACTTGGGGTATTTCTGCAGATTCGAGCACTCGTGTGAGCATTCTCCCCGCCTTCAGTCAAGGGCGCGTGGACGCACGTTGTACAACGACCCATCCGTCGCAATCCCGATAGTCTTAGCCGGGTCATACGCCTCGTCCAGCAATCCCTGCTTCGAGACGATCGCTGCGATTCCGCATGCCGAGAGACGCGCGGCGCGAGTGCCGATTAGGACGGCGAGGCGGCGCATGAATTGGCGTTCAGCGATGGTCGTGTCGAGGGAGAAGAAGTGCGCGAAGAGGCCGGTGACGGTGAGGAGTTCGTCGGTGGTGTCTCTGCGGGCGTGTGAGGGGCCGTCAGACCGTGCATCAGAGGTGGAGGAAGGCGAAGGAAACGCACGACTCGATGAGCGAGAGGAAAGCCGTGTCGAAGACGTAGCTGCGAGCGACCAGTTGTCAGCTCTCCACACCCTCGCGAAGTCACGTAGCGCGACTCACTGCTTCTCAACCTTGTACGTCTCCTGACCCAAGAAAAGGATCCCCTCATCAATCAACTCGCACATGACGAGCCGGAAGATCTCTCCGAGGTACAACCCCGCGATCATCTTCTCGAACGCCTGCTCGCCAGGCTTGTTCGAGGTCTCGTCGATGTGGATGTCGTATGAGGTGCGAGGGAGGTGTTCGTGAGTCGTCGAGTCGAAGGCGCCCCATTCGCAGTTGATGGCCATCTGCGCGCAGTCCTTCCATCAGCCTGAGCTCCCGCCACTCACGTCGGGTAAGCGAACGCACCTGCGCATCCTCAGGCAAACCCAAATCCTTGATCTTGGGAATGTTCCCAATCTTCTCCATGTACGCCGCGTTGCAGCCCGTTCCGAAGATGATTCCGGCGCGGGTAGCCTGGTCGACGTAAGAAGAGGCGATGAGGGTACCGGTCGTGTCGTTGATCAGGGCGACGAGGTCGACTGGGACCTTCTGCTCGCGAAGGAAGGGGGAATAAGTGGGAGAAGGGGGGAGAGGGGAGCGGCGCACGTATTTCTCGAGGCCTTGCCTGAACAAGGCGGCGCAGTCTTTGCCTTCTGCGCCGGGCGCACCAAAGCCTTTCGTCCAGCGGATCAAGACGCCGTGGTCGATCTTCTCTTGCCTGCGCACCTCATCCCATTAGTTCCGCCACAAGTCGTGAAAGGGGGTCGTACGCACAGGCAAGGGTAGCTGAAGGTAAATCCGACCGGGATAGGCTCGTCCAACTCGACTTTCCCATCCTCGTCGCCGAAGTGGTCCGTAACAAAGTTCCCAAGGCACTCTGCGCAGAAGTCGAACAAGTCCTGCGCATCTCCCTGCTTCTGCTCCTCCGTCCTGCGTACGACTACTCGTCAGCAAGCGAGCGAAAGGACAGGAAGGGAAAGGGACGAACAGTCGGTACTTGGTCTGCGTCACCTCGAACTTGCCGTCTCCCTCGAGCTCGACGTGGCACACGCGGAGGTTCGTGCCGCCAAGGTCGACAGCAAGGTACGAGCCCTTCTCCTTGCCGGTGGGCCAGCCGAAAACGAAGGTCGGGAGCATGGGCTGCAGGTATCAAAGGGTCAGGTTCTCGTCCTCGCGCGTCGCGTCGTTGAAGGAGCATGCGGGACTCACCACCTCCTGCTCGGGCTTCTCGAGGCCGCGCTCGAGGACCTCGACGAACGAGTCGACGATCCTGTCGCGAGACGTGAAGTTCGGTCAGCCATCGGTCACACGGGTGACTCCCGGCGAGAACAGTCGGACGGACATGCGCATGCGCTGCGGGGTGAGGGTGAACTGCTTCTCGAGGCGACCGAGGTAGTTGGCCATGTCCTTCTTTGCGGCCGAGGGGAGGTTCGTGTCGTCCTGCGTGCGGGTGAACTGCAAGCGTCCCGACTCGCTGCGCCTCCCAACCTCCGAGACAGATCCCCTCGCGGTCCTCGACGAGCGGCGGAACGAGGTCCTGGCCTGTGTCGGAGTGCATGGAGGTGAGCGGGAATGACGCAGTGGGGCCGGCGAAGGACGAGACGAGCGAGGACGGGAGTTGCGCACCTCTGCTGCGGTCGACGTGCGTCTCTGTGTCGATGCCATCGCTGCTTCAGTCTGTGTGTGGGAGAATGAGAGTGAAGGGCGTGAGGACGAGAGGAGACGTTGGTCTTCCTCATCGATACAGCACCCTCGCTCCTCGCCAGCACTCGCATAGGCTCGCACAAGGACACAATGGCTGTAAGCGCACTCATTCACTGCACCCAGTCGCGCAAGTCGCACGCTCGGAGCTGACCCTGCTCGACCACACTCGCCTCCGAACCATCCTCATCACTCGACGACGCTCGACCTCGCTACAACGCCTCCTGCTCTCGCCTGACATGTTCTACTTCACTGCCACTCTTCTCGCAGCCCAAGCAGAACGCCAAGGCCGTTGCAGGACGTGTGAGGCCCCCTCTCTCACCCCCTTTCGACCCTCTTCGACTCGACTGACCCAACATCCACCGCTCGCAGGCCCGCAAGGAAGAGGCAGCGAACGCAAAGGCCGCGAAGCAGGCTGCCGACAACGAGGCGAAGGAGGCGGAGAAGTGGGAGAAGGGAGCGTGAGTTCCACCTTCGACGCAGTTCGTTCCGCTGAAAGAGGCTCACGGAGGTATCGTGCGCACAGGAAGGGCAAGTCTTCCAAGGAGGACAAGGCTGCTGCTGCAGAGGCTGCGCGAGGTACGTCTCCCCTCTTCCCTGCACTCTCACACGGGCGACTAAACCCTCCTTGCCGGACTCACAGCAAAGAAAGCCGAACGCGAGCGCCTCCTCGCCGAAGAAGAAGCCTCTTTGCCTTCCAAGCCCAAAGCTGCGCCTAAGGCAGGCGCAAAGAAGGCTGCTCCTCCAAAGGCTCCTGCGATCCCGTCGTTCGACTCGGGGCTGTCAGACAGCGCTTCGTTCAGTGCTTCCGGTATCGTGCGTTGCGGTCTCTTCTTCCGATGAGCGCAGGCGAGTTGACTCCCCCCGTTGCGCAGGACGACGCGCTCGATGCGCTCAGCCTCGTCAACGCAAAGAGCGACAAGGCTTCGGTCGGTTCGCAGGCTGCCAAGATCGAGACGCACCCCGAGAGGCGCTTCAAGGCGGCGGTGCGTGTTCTTTTCCCGGTCTCTCGCAGGACGAGCGCTGACTGACTTGCGGATCGCTTGTCGCCAGTTTGAGGCGTACAAGGTTCGCCCTAAACCGACTTCTTTCTCACTCATACAGCTTCTGACCGCCCACTTCGTGCACAGGAGGAGCAGCTGCCGATTCTCAAGAAGGAGCACCCTGGCCTGCGGCTGAACCAATACCGTCCGTCTCCCTTCCCCTCCCCTCCTCCTCACTCTGTCCCCGCTGACTCCGCCTCTTCTCAACAGATGACAAGCTCTTCGAAGCCTTCAAGAAGGCTCGTCCCCTCCATTACACCATTCTCTTTTTCTCGCTCACTGACACTGACGGTGGTCGTCGTGCAGTCCCCGCAAAACCCCTTCAACCAAGCGCACATGGCGCACAACGCGTCGAAGGATGACAAGGTTGCTGCTTTGCATGCGCAGAAGGAGCAGATTGCAAAGAGGTGCGTTTGCCCGTCTCTCCCATTTGCTCGCGACAAGCTGACGAGATGGATGGACAGGTTGGCGGACAAGTAATCGCGCTCTTCACCTCCCTCCTGCACCGCCTGTTCCCTCTCGTCGTTCTTCTCCCTCCTCTCTCAACCCGCCTCGCCCGCCCCTCGAGACTCCAATGATGACTCCCCACCACACAAAGAATCAGATACTTCCGACCCCTCCCCTTCCTCCCCTCACACGCTCTGGTCCTGCCTCGGCGGAACCGCTCGTGCTGCAGAAGGAGAAGGGATGGGGATGACGAGGATTTGGTCTTGCGGTTTCCCTCGCTCGCTCGTTTTGCGGGCGGGAGAGGGTTTGGCTGAGGAGTTTTCTGAGGAAGGAGGCGAGGCGGGAGGGGCTTGTAGCCTTTTCTTTCTAGTCGTAACCTCGCATCGCATCCTCTCACACGATCTCGCAGCAAGACGAGGGAATGAGTTGCAAGCTACTCGTCGGTACGACTTCTCCGCGCGCTATCCAGCAGCGCCTGCTTCGCCACCCCATGCAACAGCGTACAGACCTCATGTGCCTTCGCCAGTGTCTGCACACGCACCAACCATCATCAGCTCGTCTCTCGCGACGCGAGAGAAGAGGAACGAACGCACGTCTGTCAGAGCATCAGGCTCGACCGCCCCGCTCAGGCGAATATTCGTGACGGTCCCAAGCGCCGGCATACAAGCGAGCGAGACGAACGCAGACGAGTCGCGCGCTTCGTCACGCGTCGGATCGAGGATGGCGGATTTGGAGTTGGGAGCGGGGAGGAGGGCCTGCGTTCGAGGCGTCAGCAAGGCGAGGAAAGAAGGACAAAGGAGGGGAATGGGGACGAACAGCTGAACAGGCTGTTACGAGGCCGCGCATTGGGATGCCTGCTTCGGCTAGGGCGACGGACGCAGCCGTGACTCCTCTGCGACAATACTCGTCAGCTCAGCCTGGCGAAAGGAAGAGCAAATCATCGACGCACATGGACAGGTCGTTGTCCCACCCATCCGACTCTAGCACCGTCACGAACAAGTCGATCTGCGATTTCGGGAGGGTTTCGAGCAGGAGAGAGGGGAGGAGCGATTGTTGGAGGACGGCTGCGAGGCCCGTCGCTTCAGTGTCCTGCGCGCGTCCGTGTAAGCCAGAGATGTGGCGAGTTCTGAAGATTGCAGCGCACCTTGCCCGGAACGAATCGTCGCACGCCGGATGCGAAAGGCGCGAACTTGATCTCGACGTTCAAGCGGGCTTTGGGGTTGAATGGCGCGCTTGGGGGCGTAGGTTTCGGTCCATAGCTGTCGTTCGAGCACGTCAGCTGTCGTTTGAGCGAGCAGGAAGGGCGCACGCACACTGCGCACAGCACCTTCGTCCGTCCTGCCTCGATGTAGGCTGACCCTGCTGCTTCCGTGACCAAGCCGGGTTGCAGGACTGTGTGTGAGAGGTTCATCAGTCCTTCTGAATAGCAACAAGCGGCTCTAAGCGCCGAGAGAACGCACAGATGGGTCGAACCTGAGCCGCAAGACGGCCGTCTCGTCGCGAGCTGGATGGCACTCGGGCGGCGGGTGAAGAGTCCTGCCGGTACTTGAGAGCTGATGCACCATCGGGCGCGGTGAATCTCCGCCGGTCTGAGGCTTGCATGACGAGCGAGGTGTCTGAGCGATGAAAGCGATGAGGAGAACGAGCGAGGACGGCTCATCCTCAAGCCGCTCGCTGCTAACTGACGATTGCGCTTGCTGTGCCACGGCAACGGAGTGCTAGACCGGTCAGACTCGACGCTACTGTTGCTCGCTGATCCCACTCTCATCCACCCTCTCCTCCTCACATTTGCTGACCACAAGTTGGATACGCCGTACACGGCCAGCGAAGGGCTGGGAGACGACTTGCCGAGGAGCGGGACGTGTTGTCGCTGCCCAGGGTCGCAGGTGAACGCCAGAGTCAGCACTTATCCTCCTCGTCCCCTCTCCCGCGACCCCGGATCTTAGCCTCATATCCCTGCAGCGCTTTCCTTTGCTGGTGTACCTGTGCTCCTTTGACCGGGCAACTCCAGTACGCTGAGCGCCCTCTCGCCTTGGCAGACCGGATTGTGCCAGCCCTCTACGCTCTCTTTTGCTCTCTTCGCTCTGCTGGCCCTTGCTTTCTCTCCGTCAAGCCTTCTATACCTGGCGAGCGCGCGCTCCATAGCGATCGCTGCTGTGCCAAGATCTACGAACGGCTCGCGAGCCACAGTCCGCCTCACTCGGCGCCCGACCAGCTTCCTCCGCCTTTACCGCTTGGTCTTTCTGCTCGCTGTGACAGCTGGAGATGACGGACGACATAAGAATACAGAACAAGCACGACATTATGACCCTTACTTCCATAACAACCCGAGACTGCAGGACAACCCCGCTCAAACCGCAACCTTCTCCTGCTCCGCCGACCACTCCGAATCAGCGTGCGCCTCGCGGTCGTGGTGCGCTCCAATTTTCTTCGTGTCGAGCGGAGCGTCCGTAACCCAGTTCATCCTCTCCTTCGGGTTATGGAACATTGCGCAGCCGATAGCGGCGAGGACGGAGCCCGGCAAAAAAGCGAACCAGACGATCTTGTACGCGTGGGCTTGGGTCTCCTTTAGGGCGGCGGAGGCAGCACCGATCATGGGACCGGTGATGTTGGGGATCGCGGCGAGGCCTTGGCCGCTCATGAGGAAGCCGATGAGAGGGCCGAGGTATTGCGGGTTGAAGCCCATCGGGATGACGGCCTTGACTGCGAGGTTGCGCGGGTCTTCATCAGGATATGCTCAGCGAGAGGAGAAGAGCGGAAGAACGTACGGATGTTCTCGGGGATCTGGGTGTTGGTGAACGAGCCGTAGATAGCCTCTGCGATGGCGTAGCCGACGACACCGCCGAGCGTGCGGACCGAGATGGTGAGCGCCGAAGCGATACCGATGAAGAGAGGGGGAGTCGAGAGCTGGACGAGCGTGATGAGGAGGGTGAGGGGAGCGGTGAAGCCGATACCGCCGATGGCGTTGCTGCGATGCGAGCCTACATTAGCTCCGTCAACCTGGAGTGAGAGAACGACGGTACTCACAAAGCAGTCGCCATGTTTCCGTTCGTGCCAGACATCGCAAACCCAATCGTCGCGACCGCGAAGCACAAGAACCCGACGCAGAGGGGCCACTTGAGGTCCTTGTACTTGGTGACGTACCACGACATGACTGGTGCGACGGCGAAGATGACGAGGAAAAAGGGGAGGAGGCGGGCTGAGGCGTTCATGGTGCCTGGCATCGCCCAGAGACCGTTGACCTCCGAGGACTGAGGAGGAGAAGTCAGTTTGGGTGCAGGTGAGGCGGAGGAGCGGGACACACGTAGATGTTGTTGACGAGGTAGAAGAGACTGCCCTCCACCGCAATGAGGAAGAGCGAGAGCGGGAAGTTGCGGCCATGCTGGAACAGGCGGTGGTCGAGGAATCCGGTCTTGGTGCCCTTCCACTCTGCGTCGTTCGCGCCGTCAGCACGCGCTCTACTCCATAATCCAGAATAGTCGACGGAACGCACCGTAGAGGCAGCAAGCAATAAGTCCCGCGAATCCAACAGCGACGCAAGCGTAAGAGTGCGGGTCGTGCCATCCGATAGTCGAGTCGGAGGACCAGGCGAAGCCCATGAGGAGGGGGACGAGGCCTGCAATGAGGAGGAAGTAGCCGATCCAGTCGAGCGAGGCGAGCTTCTGGAGAAGGGTGTGGCGGGTTGCGGTTCGGGGAGGAGGCTGCGAAGGGCGGAGGTAAGCAAGGCTTCCGCTGCGAAGGAGTCCGGACGTTCACGCACGTGGTAGAAGAAGCCGAATCCGAGGAGGAGGATGCCGTCGAAGAGGAGCATCGTGCGGAAGACCCAGCGCCAGCCGTTGACGGCGTCGGCCTGCGAAGCGGCGGCTGAGGAAGCAGGCGTCACTGAAAGGCCGCTTCATGCAGGGGCAAGCGGGCTCACTCATGGCGATGAGAGCGAGGATAGCAGCGGTCGACGAGGCCCTGTGCAGTCGACAGCGTGAGTAAAGCTCGAGAGGGAGGATGAGGAGAAGTGAACGCACAAGTTGACGACCGACTGAACCCACGCGCGGTACACGCTAGGCGTGACCTCGGACGCAATGGCGTACATGATACCTGAGATACCAGCCGCGACACCGTTCAAGGCTTGGCCGGCAATGACACCGTTGACCTGCAGCGACGAGAGTCAGCCGCGAGCTTGCGAGGGAAAGGGAGCGCGACGAACGTTGTTGGCGGTCATGGCGACGATGGCGCCGACGCAAAAGAGGAGCCAGGCGAAGAGGACGCTGTGAGAGAAAGCGTGAGCGGGAGCGCGAAAGCGGAGTTCACGGAGGGACTCACACGTAGCGACGGCCGTAGACGTCCGAGATAATCGCCATGATAGGTCCAGTCACGATGGAAGGCACGCCTTGCTGTAGGAGGACGAGGCGTGAGCGACTGGCAAGAAGGAGCAAGAGGAAGAATCTCCCACAGCCTGGACGATCCAGATCCGCTTCGACGAGTCGGCGCCGAGGACGCCTGCGATGGTGTAGGCATTCGCAGCGGGTGCGATACCCAGGAAGGTGCTGTAAGGCGGAGCAAGTCAATATCCAAAGTCGCGAGGGAGGCGAGCGAGAGGAGAAGGATGGACTTTTGCATCTGGGCGAGGCAGCAGAGGGACACGATTACCCAGGTCTTCCACGAGATGGACTGCTTCGCGTCGGGATCTTGTCCGAACGTCCCGATGACCGTCACGGGAGTGTTGGTCTCGTCGACGGCGTACGAGTCGTGCACATGGACGCCCTCGGGGACGTGTCGCTCGAGGTGTTGTACGGATGGCTTGTCCATGGCGAGAGAGTAGCTTTGAGCGAGTGTAGCGGAGACAAGAGCAACCTGGGACCCCAGGCGGGGAGCAGTCGCCCCTCCCTTGGAGCTGGAGGAGGAGGAGGGGGCGCTGTGCCGTGTGGGAGAAGGTGGGCGCTGCGCCCCCTTTGACGGCTTCGAGTCCACAGAGCCGAGAACGCCGGTAGGGATCCGGGAGAACAATTCAAAGCCGCCCATGCAGATCCACCGGTCGAGCATTCTCGCAGCGCTGGACTCGTCAGCTTGTGCGTCGGGCCACGAGCGAAGCTGGGCGAGGGCGGGCGGAAGCAGCGGCACTCGCCAACCCCACTGCGACGACGAGAGGGAAGGGAGAGAGCTGAGCGGGCGAGAGGGCGGGGTGGGCAGGGACCCCCTGTTGCAAGAGTCGAAAGATGGATACCTGGTGAAGCATGTACGTACCGCTGTAGCAGGCGCACTTGAATCCTTTAGACCTCGCAAACCCGGCAAAGAGAGACGAACGGACTCTGCGCCACGCGAGGTCCGCACAGACCCTCAACGGCGACAGGAGTCCTGCTTGCCGCAGCTGCTGCTCTCCTCGCTTCCTTCAGATAGTCGCGAGCACTGCAACGATGGTTTGAGCAGACTGTTACTGCACGCGAACGGGCTACTCCGCAAAACGACTCCTCCTCAGTGAATCGACTTGGCGGGAAGCTCCTTGCCGTCGATCACGACCGGCTTCGCAGGCAGGAGAACGTAGACCATCCCTGCGCGCACGTGCTTGTCAGTGTCATCGTGATCCAAGAGCGAGGTGGACCGCACTCACGAGCCCACTCCGTCTCGCTCGGGTTTTCCCAGGCATGGTCCGTTCCCCGCTGCACAACCACATCTCCAGGCTTGACGAGCGTCCTCGATCCGTCGGGGAGGACGAGTTCGAGCTGGCCAAAGAGGACGAAGCCGTAGTCGAGCGAGATGGTGCGGTGCATTGGCGAGAGGTGCTTGGGCGGCATGTCGACGTAGCGGACGACCGAGCCCTCTGTAGGACACCGTGTCGGTGTGTCGGTGCAGAAAGAGCGACGCTGGAGAACGCACCGTCGTTTGTGAGCTCGCCAATAGGGAGCGTGCGGCCATCAACCGCCTGCGAATGAGGGAAAGGTCAGCTTCGAAACAGCGAACGAGCGCGCCCTTTCTTCGCGCACCGTCTGGCAATCCGCGGGGGAAGTGTCGGTCGTCCACGCGAGCCCAAACGAGACACCATCCGTGAAGCCGCGAGGCGATATGTTGGGCACCTCTCCGTCAATCCAGACCTTTGCCTGCCCCTGCTCGTCATGGGTCGTCACGACGCGGCGAATCTGAGGGAGGGGGTTCGCGGCAGCCATTTCGGGTGCGTTCGAGTCTGTTTGAGCGGTGCGCGGAGGGTGCGTGAGGAGGTGGACCGGGTGGGTGATGAGGATGCGAGGGGGGTGAGGGGGTGCAAGCGAGGCCGCGGGACAAGGTCGAGGTGGTAGCAGGAGACGGAAGGAGCCGTCCGAGGCTCAGCGCAGCTTGTAGCGCGGCATTGGCGAGCGAGGTGGGGAGCTGAGTGGGAGGGGAGCGGGCCGGTCGACCTTTCCTCGCGCTACGCTCATCCTCACCACTCTCTCGCAACAGCTACGACAGCCAGACATGACTATCCCGCACCCTATTCCCGGCTCGAACGCCATCCGCACGACAGAGAGGCGTGCGAACCTCGTCTTCGACAAGAATGTCGATATCCCCCTCAAGGACGGAGGACTCTGCCGCGCCAATGTCTACCTTCCGCTCGAGGAGCGTCGCTATCCGGTCATCATGACGATGGGACCGTACGGCAAGGACGCCCCGTACTCCGAGTTCCACGTCAAGTCGTTTAAGGAGCTCCCCGACGAGCAGAAGAGCGACTTGTCCGCCTGGGAGACGCCGCACCCCGACGTGCGTCCCTCTCCTGCACTCGCCAGCTTCATACTGACGTTCTCGAGCTCCCGCAGTACTGGGTCAGCCAAGGCTATGTTGTCGTCCGTATCGACGAGCGCGGAAACGGCTCGAGTCCCGGCTACCTCGACACGATGTCTGCGTCTACTTCGAGCGATTTCGCCGAGTGCGTCGAGTGGGCAGCTGTCCAGCCGTGGTCGACGGGCAAGATTGGTCTGCTGGGGATCTCGTATTACGGCGGCACGCAATGGCGCGTCGCAGCTCGCAAACCGAAGGGTTTGACCTGCATCATTCCTTGGGAGGGTAAGCTAGCATCCATTACTTACTCCCAGACTTCAGGAGGTGCTGACGAACTCGATCTGGCCAGGTATGACCGACTACTACCGCGACCGCGTCCGTCAAGGAGGGATCCTCTCGAACCAGTTCGTCAAGTTTGTGCGTCCTGTCTCCCTTGTTCTCTCCCTATGCATGCGCTGACGAGTTGTGATCGCTACAGTGGTGGAACAACCAGGTCGTGACGATGCAGTACGGGAATGGCGAGAAGTCGGTTCGTCGCTGGGGTGAGTCTCGCAAGACGCCCATCTTTCGCTTCCTGGTGCTCACCACTCGCGTCTGCAGGTCCCAACTCGCTCGTCGGCCAGCCTATCGGTGAGTAGATTGGGTCGTCCTCTTCGAAGAACCGAAGCTGACCTCCGTCTCTCTTTCAGGTCCCGAATGCCTCGAAGGCGTCATCCCTCCCGAGAAGCTCGCCACGCTCCGCTCCGACCAAACAATCGACAACGCCAAGAACCGCTACCTCGACGAGCCCTACCACGCGAGCCGCGTCTACAATCTCGGCGACATCGAGGTCCCGGTTCTCTCGGTCGCCAACCTCGGCGGCAACACGCTTCACTTGCGCGGAAATGTGATGGGGTACCTCGAGGCGGGCACAAAGAACAAGTGGCTTTGGTTCATCAGCGGAAGGCATGACTTGCCGTTCTACCTCCCGCACTACGTCGAACTGCAGAAGTCCTGTGCGCCCACTACTCCGCCCGCCCGTTCTCTCCACAGCGGCGACGCTAACGGAATTTCGCGCGCAGTCCTCGATGCATGGCTCAAGGGCAAGGACAGCCGTGGCTGGACCAAGGGACCGAACAACGGCGTTCCTGCCGTCAACGTCCTCGTCCGCAAGGGCAACCCGGGCTTCAACTCGACCGCGGCCGAAGCAACTTTCGCGAACCGCCCCGAGACGTCCTGGCCGATCGAGCGCACCCGCTACGAGAGATTCCACCTTCACCCCGACCTCTCGATGCGCCTCGACTCACCTGCGACTGAGTCGGCGCAGCTCAAGCTTGCTGGGCTAGGCAAAAGCGACCCGATTCAGTTCAAGGTTCCGTTTGACGAGGAGACGGAGATTGCTGGACACCCGCTTGCGAACCTTGTCGTCGGCGCCGAGAAGAGGGAGGACGGGACTGCACCGAGGGATGTCGACTTGTTCGTTACGCTGCGCCACTTTGATGCGGACGGCAAGGAGATCTTCTACACCGGTGTGCCTCACTCTTGCTCGAATCTCTCGCCGTTCGCAAGACTGACTTGCTTTTCCCTCGCAGGAACGGCCGGCGACCCTGTCCCGCTGGTCAAGGGCTGGCTCCGCGCCTCGCTCCGCAAGATCGACGAGACCTCGCCTCGCCACCGTGCCTACCTCCCTCACCGCAACTACCTTTCCACCGACGTCTCTTACCTCGAGCCCAACACACCCTACGACTGCCTCGTCGAGATCTGGCCAACCGCAGTCGTCGTCTCTCCAGGCTCGAGCATCGTCTTCGAGGTCGCGACGGGCGACACGCAGGGCGCGGCTATCTTCCTTCACCATGAGCCGACGGATCGCAGCGAGGAGGACTTTGGCGGCACGAACGTGATCCACTTCGGACAGGGTCACCAGAACTGGCTGCAGCTTCCTATCGTCTGAATTCTGTAGAGTCTGGGATGTCGTTCGCAGTGCATGATTATCAGTTGCCATCGTCTTCTCCGTCCTCTCGTCACTTGGGAAGGTCAACGCTTTGGCCCCCAGCGGCTCAAGCGGGCGGCCTCGAAGACTGGACAGCGTGCTGCTAAGCTCGCAGCGGCTGTTCTCGCCTTGCTAGCACGCTTACTCAGCTCTGAGCGGGGGAGAGGGCGACGTCCGGTGGGAGAAGGCGGCCTCGCAGCTTGCGGAGGACCGCTGCTTGCGCTCGCTACAACGCTTCGCAGGCCAGACTTACCGCTTCAGACTACAATGGCAAAGCACCCTACACCTGTGATTCCCTGCTCACAGCTCCAGACAGCCCGAGGGTGTGCCCTCGCAGAGCGAGGCGCCGGCTCGACTCCGGGCTTCACCACAACCGCAACTTACCAGGCCTCGCTCCGCAGGTCATTCTGTGCTCGCATGGTTCAACGATGATGCTGGGCGAGGACAGCACGGCGGGGCGGTACTGGCAGTCGGTCGGAGAGGAAGCGACGAAGCGCGGCGTCAAGGGCGTTGTCTTCCTTGGCGCGCACTGGGAGGTCAGCGGTACGGGAGTCGAGGTTGCCAGCAATCCTGGGGCGAAGAGCGTGATCAAGCAGCCCGTAGCATGGGTGACGCCGGATAAGTACGTCGACTACGAGGTACGTCTGGTCTCCTTCTTCTCCGTCTCTTCCCGCCGAGCCACAAAGCCCTGAAACCCTTTCCGATGTAGATCAACTCGTCGCCCGAGCTTGCGAAGCGAGTCCAGGTTGCCTTGGGAGACGCAGGAATTGAGGCCAAGCTGAACCCCTCGGTCGAATGGATTCACGACGTCTTCCTCGTCCTAAACTGGATGTTCCCGAAGAGCTCGCCGCCTGTGACCGTCATCTCGACAAACGCCTACTAGTCAGTCCTCCTTAGTCGACCGATTCGGACTTCGAACTGACTCCTCCTGCTCAGCGACCCGTACTTCCATGTCGCCATCGGCGCTGCCATCCGCCCTCTTCGCTACGAAGACATCCTCATCGTGGGCACCGGCGGAACCGTCCACAACCTGTACCGCAACGCTTGGCGCAACATTATTCTTTACCGCGACAACTTCGCTCAGACCAAGCCGCCCGAGCAGTGGGCGCTCGATTTCCGCAACGAGACGCTCGATGCGTTCACGAAGAATTCGGTGCGTCCAAGAACCCGTTCGCGAGAACTGAACCGAGACCTGACCTTGCCTCCTGCTCTGTAGGGACCTGCGCTCCGTCGAGCAGCCATGCGCCTGATGCGCCACCCTCTCTTCCGCGATGCACACGGCACCGACGATCACTACGCACCCGTCTTGTTCGCCGCCGGAGCAGCAGGAGACCAGGACGACGAGGGCACGAAGAACACTTCGCCGGCGGAGGTGTGGGAGCTCGAGCAGATGTGTAACGTGGGTGCTCGCCCATCTTGCGCGATCGTCGTCGGTGCTGACAAGGATGACCGCCTGCAGACGCAATTCCAGTTCGGTGAATGGCACTGAGCGATGAAGGCTGATGGTTTCGGTTGGCGGAGGACGTCTTGAGATTTTCGGTTTTCTTGTAACGACTAGTCAGTGTCCTCGGACTCAAGCCGCTCGTGGTGACGCAGCGGATCAACGCGGAGGCGCACAGCTGGAAGAAGTGAAAGCGCAGGTTTGACGAAAAAAGCCAGCTCTTGATTGCATCGTCGAGTCTACTCGAACGCTGCGATGCCGGTGATAGCCTTGCCCAGAATGAGTCCGTGGATGTCGCGAGTTCCTGTGGCGAGAAGGTGGAAGGGACGAGCGGGAGGAGGAGGAAAGCGAGAGAAGAGCGAGTGAGCGAGAGGAATCAGCGATGGGCTTCGACCGACAGCGAGAGCGTCGTCAACGCACCCTCGTAGGTCGAGACCGTGTGCAAATTGTACGCGATGCGCGCAATAGGGTATTCATCCGACGCCGCGTTGCCGCCGAAGACCTCCATGAGGATGCGGGAGTGATCGAGCGCCTTCTGGCAGTTGTTGCGCTTCATGATCGAGACCATCTCGGCTGCGACGTGAAGATGGAGTCAGCTCAATGTCGTAATGTGTCGGGGCGAAAGGGAAGTTAAGAGGAGAAGAGCGTACGAGACCAGTTGCCGCTGTCCTTCAACCGGCCGAGCTGGACGCACGAGACAAGACCGACTATGCAAGAACGGTTCAGTTTAGCGCGCTGAAGCTCAGAGCATCTGAAGCGAGACTTACTCGCAGCCTCCATGTGCGCGTTCGCCAACTTTTGCTGGACGAGCTGGAAGCCGGCGAGAGGCTTCTTGAACTGCTTCCTGCGATAGCGAAGAATCCGTGTCAGCGACTGAGTAGTGTACATCTGAGTCGGGAAGGACTGTCGACGTACCTCTCGAGAGCGTACTCCCTCGTAACGCGGATGGCCTCTTCCAGCGCACCGACCGCACCGAAGCTGATACCGAAGCGGGCGTTGCTGCGGAGGGAGCGCGTGAGCGGACAGTGACGAGGGCGGAGAGCGCGAGGATAGCCCCACTTGAGGCAGGAGAAGGGGCCCTTGAGACCCTGGACGTCGAGCATCTGCTCAGCCGGTACGGAGACCTCATCCATGAAGATCGAGCCGGCTGCGGGCCAGTCATGTCAGCGAGAAGAGTCGAGAGCGGGAGAGAGCAGACGGGCTGATGGAAGCGCGCAAAGCCGTTTTGTTCTTGATGGCGGGCGCCGAAAGACCCTTCATGCCCTGTTCGCGAGTCAGCAATCGTCAGCAAGCCACTCTCGTCATACGCCAAGACCTTGCGGCGAAAGAACCGCCGGCGAGCCCGCCAACTTACCTTGTCCAGCACGAAACCGCGGATCTTGCCGTCCCACTGGCACTTTGCCCAGACAACGAATACATCGGCGATAGGTGCGTTCGAGATCCAGGTCTTTGCGCCAGAGATGAGGAATCCGCCACCGCCGGGAGCTTCGCGCGCTTCGGTAGTCATGCCAGCCGGGTCTGCATGGGGAACAGTGTGAGCGCGAGAGTTGATGCCGGTCAAGCGCGGGTCGGAGGCACCGGAACCGTGATCAGGCTCGGTCAAGCCGAAGCAGCCGACGAGTTCTCCCGTTGCGAGTCGAGGGAGGTACTTTTCCTTGAGCTGCTTCGAGCCGAAGGCGTCTGTTTCGCGGCGACCAGTCAGCAACTTTTCCTCCGACCGGATGAAGGCTATACACACTGATAGGGTGCATGACGAGCGAGCTCTGGACACTCATCGCAGACCGGTAGCCGGAGTCGATACGCTCGACTTCGCGGGCGACCAAGCCGTACGCGACCGAAGAGACGCCGGCACAGCCGTAGCCGTCGATGGTAGGACCGAGGAGACCGAGTTCACCCATCTCGGAGAGAATAGACCGGTCGAAGTCTGCGGGACGAACGAGTTCAGCCAGACTCACGGCGGAAAGGAGTGAATGGACGCACTCTCGTTGCGGTAGGCCTCCGTCACTCGGGGAGCAAGCTTCTCCTGGCAGTAGCTGCGCGCCATCTCCCTGTAGAAGCCATAAGAAGCTGTTGTCAGAATCCGATTCTCGAGGGAGGAGAAAGAGGACAAGGCGTGGCGGGTTGCGAAGCGCCAGCCAAGGGCGCCTGCGCTCCGGTGGCAGCCGCACAAGGTTCAAAGAACGCTGTACGCACATGATGGAAACCTCCTCCTCGCTCAGCATCGTGCTCTCCACCTTGAGAGGGTCCTCCCATTGGTAGGGTGCGAAAGAAGATGTCACTGCGGCGCGGCAAGCAAGCGCGCGTCAGCACACTGTACAGTACGACCCATGTGTACTTTCTGTCGCCCTCCAACCCGCCCGCGAGGCAGGGGAACTGCTGAACTCACTCGCGAGTTCGGCAGGAGCGGTCGCCTCCGACGAGGCGAAGCGGGCGGCGAGCGCCTTGAGCGACACGCGCTTGGCGGCAAGCTGGCGGAGGGGGAGACGGAGCGACATCTGTTCGAGCTGGCGCAGCGCTGTGAGCGGTTGATGGACGAGGTCGAAGGGTGCCCCGCGCGTCGCCCGTTCGGGACGGAGCGCCAGGCTTGCCGGCGGCGGGGATTCGGGACGCAAAAGTCCTATTCGTCGAGGTAATGCGGCTGGGCTAATGAAGCTGAATACAAACGGCGTCGAGCGACCGAGAGCGCGAACGAGCAAGTTCGCAAAGCCGGGTCGAGCTGGCGCAGTAGGAGTCACATCCGACGTCGAGTCGAGCGTACCGCCTGCTCGGCACAGACGCTGGTGAGCCGTCAATGACCAGAGAAGAGCGCGGGAGCAGTGAAGAGCGAGAGCAAGCAAGCATCTCTATCGCAGCGACCTTCGCAAGGGGACGTCGAGAAGTGTATCAACCTGTATTACGCGGCCCTGAACACACAGACAAGGGACCCTAGTATAGAATGTATCGTACTGAAGACCGTGGGAACGAGGCAAGACCCGTACAGACCCAACAGGCGGTGTAGAAGAAAAGGCGAAGGGGAAGGGAGCGTTTAGACCTCCATCTTCTTGGTCTCGTGCTCCTCCTGCGAGTCGATGTGGCGGATCTCGGCGTTGTCCTTGCCCATCTCGGTCGCGTAGGTGTGGTCCGGGCGCCAGGACGCCGACTTGCGGGGGGTGACACCGGCCTCGAACATCTGGTCGACCTGCTCGAGCGTGAGACCCTTGGTCTCGGGGACGAGGAAGTACGAGTAGACGAAGGCGCAAGTGCAGAGACCTGTAAGAGCCGGAAACGAGTCAGCGCGCTGCTCGAAGGTTGAGAACAGAGGAAGGCCTGAAACGCACCGCCCCAGATGAAGAAGACCGACGAGCGGAGGTTGCCCTTGTCCTCACCGACCATGTAGGGGGTGATGACGGCGATGATGGTGTTCCAGAGCCAGTTCGAGGCGGTCGAGAGGGCGACACCGCGCGAACGGATGGGGAGAGGGAAGATCTCGCCGATGAGGACCCACGCGCCCGGTCCCCAGGTCGAGGCGAAGAAGAAGATGAAGATGGCGATGAAGGCGACCTATAGACGAGCGAGATGTGAGCGCGAGAACGAGCGGAACACAGCTGAAGGCAACGAACCTGGGCGTTGACGGCACCGATGTTGTCGGCGATGGTCTTGCCAGTGGCAGCGTCAACGTGCGTCTTGTTGAAGCCGGCGGTAACACCGATGATGGCGACGAGGAACTGGCAGACGAGCATGCCGAAGGCGCCGATGATGAGCAAGGGACGACGTCCAAAGCGCTCGACGGTGTAGAACGAGATGGGAGTCGAGCCAACGTTGACGATGCTGTAGTACGAATCAAGAGGGCAACGAGGGGCGGAGGAGGAGGGGTCAGAGTCGAGGGAGGCGAAGGGAAGGTGGAGGAGCGAGGGAGGACGGAAAGGGTCAGCTCGGTTCTTTCGCGCAGCGTAATGAAAAGAGCGTACGTGAAGATCATGCTGGTGAGGAAAGCATTCTTGATGGCGCCGGTGGACTGGAGGAAAGGTGTCCTGGAAGGGGCGGAAGTGCGAATCAATGAGGACGCCCGTGAGGAGATCGCGGAAGGATGTAGAGAGGAAGTTGCGAGACGCACGAGTAGTAGAAGATGAAGTTAACGCCGGTCCTGTAGGAATAAGCGAAGAGGTGAGCCAAGCGGGTCCCAGAAGCTCGAGGGACGGCTCGGAGGGCTCGGAGGTCGCAGAACGACGCCTCCGGGTTCCCCAGCGTGCGCGTAGGACTAAAAACTAACCACTGCTGCATCATCTGGAGCGAGGTCCCGAGAATCGTGCGGCGCAGGTTCGACTTGGCCTGGAAGAGGGAGCCGGAGAAGCAAGCCGCCCACGACGCGGACATCGATCCGGTCGGGATGGCCTTGGCCTCGACCTCGGCATTGGCGACAATCTCAGCGAGCTCCAGCTCGATGTACTGCGACGTAGGGGGCTGGCCACGGAGGCGGACGAGGACGTCGCGGGCACGGTCGAGTTCGCCGCGCTTGACGTAGAAACGGGGTGAGTCCGGAAGGAAGAACAAGCCGGTGGCGAGAATAATGCCCCAAGCGAACTGGAGGCCGATGGGGATGCGGTACGAGCCGGAGTCGGACCTGTTCGAGGTGTAGTTCGTGACGATGGCCGCAAGCATGAGGCCGATCGTGATGCCTGCGTTGTCGATGCTCGAGTTAGCTGGAAAACAGGGGCCAGAGCGGTGGAAGAACACGCACAGAACTGGTAGCCCGAGACGAGGGCGCCGCGAACCTTGCGAGGGCAAATCTCCGACATGTAAAGAATGATGATGGCCGAGACGAATCCGACACCGAAACCAGCGATGAGACGACCAACGACGATGGTAGCGAGGGCGGAAGCAGCGAACATCTGCGAGAAAGCAGGAAGTCAACATCGAGGCGCTTCCGAGAAAAGCGCGGGGGAAGCTCACCTGAATGATGACACCGGCCATGTAGACGAAGCATCCGGCGATGATGGTAGGGCGACGACCAATGCGGTCGGCAATGTCACCAGCAATCAACGCGCCGAAGAATGTACCAGCCGAGAGGATCGAGACGATGAGCGAGTTGCGCGACGACGAGAGGGCGGTGTGGCCCTCGCCCATGATCGCCTTGATGAAGACGGGCGAGCCGGTGACACCGTTGATGTAACCGGAGTCGTAACCGAAGAAGATACCGCCGCTGAGGAGGAGAAGGTGGGAAGCATGGGTCAGCAACGGCTCCCTTCGTTTTCGCGAGGACAGGGAGGAAAGCGCGAGACTCACAACGAGGCGAAGGCGCAGCTGTTGTCGAGGGGAGCGAGCGAGAATCACGGGTCAGCTCACGCGACCTCGCAGAGGAGCGACCTTCGCAAGGCCCTCGTCGCGCCTGGCGACGTCGCGGGACTAAAACTCACAGCAAGTACGCCTTGAGGGTGACGGGCGCCTCGACGGCGTTGACATCGGCCGTGCCCTTGAGCTGAGAGGCCATGAGGGGCGGGTTTGTTTGGTGAAGGGGAAAGGGGAAGGGGAGAACGGTGTCGAGAGACGAGGGGGAAAGGCGTGGGTCGGTGTCGAGAGGCTAGAGTGTGTCGCGTGCGCCTTGTAGGGTTCGAAGCGCAGGCGAGGAGACGGTGAGGGAGGGAGAGAAGGAAGAGACGTGAGCTGGGAGCCTTTTCCGCGAGCGCGCGGCGGCCCAGCTGGGGCCTGCGGCGGGCCTGGCTTCGCGCCCGCCTCCACTCCCTTCCAGGTACCATCGCTCAGATCAGTAACCTCGTGTGGACCAGCCAATCCCAAGCGCCGAAATCGAGGGCTCGGACCGCAAACGCCCTCAGATCAGTCCGAGAACCGGTGTTTGCTCGACAGGGCCTTCGTTCGATCGAGAAGGTTGGCGAGCAGGAGCCGGGGTTGAGCTGGGGAGGGAGGCGGGCTCTCCGCCATTCCTGCTGCCCCTTCGTGGGCGTTGGTGGGCGCACCATCGCATCGATGTCGACAGCCCCGTAGATTCTCCGCCCTTCTCCTCGTCGGAGCACCTCATAGCTCGGCTGTAAGAGAGGCCGGACGTGGGTCGTGCAGCAAGTCCTCCTCCTCCTCTCTCGTCGAAGTCCGAGCTGGAGCGGCGAGCAAGCGTTCTCGGAAGCGCATCGGGCGCTATACTTGGGCGGTCAATTGGAATGACAATTGCCGCCAGGCGCGGCGGACGAGCTGATCGTAAGTTAGCCGGAAGCGAGGTGGCGTGGGCGGACAGCCGGATCGAGTCTCGACCGCTCAGAGGGGCGAAGACGGCGGGCCGCGGACGGAACAGCGAAGTCTTCGCACACTCGCGCAAGCCTCTGCGCCACACAGACGATGCTTGGTGGCGCGCGGCATCGATGCGAGGCGGTTGGAAGAGGCTGGGAGCGGTCGGAGAGGGTTGGGGGCGCGCGGTCGAGGGCAAGTCGTCGGAACAGGGGTCCCGCCCGTCGTCCCGCAGCCTGCTCAGCAATTGACCTGTAACTTAAGCCGTGCGTCGTGCTGGGGTATCGACGGGCGAGTCGCGCTGTGGCGAACGACGCATTTCGCTCGATCTGGGGGATGCGGGTGAAGGGCGCCGTTTGGGTGACTGCTGGCTGACTGGTGGGTCTGACGGCGCTCTAGAGGGCGGCATAGACGGGCTGCGAGCGCTGCAAGGGCGAAAGAAGGCGGTCGTGAGGAGCGAGGCGAAAAGTTGATGACCATGGGACGAGTACGAGCAAGGCTGTCCTGCCGCTGTAGCCGGAGAGCGATCAGGTGCAACGCAAGAAGACCGTGAGAACGAGCAGCTGCAAGCGTTCGCGCGCCCAGCGAGGAGGTGGTGAAGCGTGAGGCGTGAGGCAAGAGCGAGGAGGAGAGGAAAAGGTGAGGGCTGCGTCGAGCTCGCGGGCGGTCCGCGGAGTGCTGAAGGCTGTGCTGTCGTGTGAGCGAGCAACACCGCCTTGGTGCTAAGCAGCTTCACCAGCAAGCGTAGGCGTGGGTAGCGAGGGAGTCGGGGGAGAACTCAAGATCGACCTTCGCAAGTTGCGCGGGCGACTGCGATGACTGGCTGTGGAGGCAGCTCTGCTCGCGGACAGGTCTGGGGAGGGGCAAGTGTCATTGCGAGCGAGGGCAGATGCGTCTGCGAGTCCGGGCGGGACTGGCGAGAAAGGCGAAGCGAGGGTATACATGCGAGGGGGAGAGGGTGAGCAAAACGAGGACGACATGCGCAGACTGCAGGCGGTGAGGGTACAGTGTGAACGGCACGACGAAGCGATGACTATGATGCGGCAAAACATGCGAGAGAGCGAGCGAGGAACGAGAGGGTGCGAGACGAAGAAGCGGAAAGAAAGTACTGAACAAGCGACAAACCCACTCCTCTCCCGAACAAGCGAGTCGACCCGCTCACGCCGCACTCAGACGAGTGAAGGCGAACGGGTTGACGTCGTCGTCGGCTTCCACCGGCACTTGCTGAGGCGGAGGCGGAGGAGGCGGAGGTCGCCTTCCGCCGCCGGGAGTCGCGCCGCCATCGAGCGCCGGGAACGCCTGATCGTACGTTTGCGACCGCTGGGCCGCGCCCGAGCGGCTGCTGCCCGGGTTGTGCGGGTCGTACTCGCCGTTGACAGAGGCAGAGCTCCCGGCCAGCATGCTCTGCTGGAGGTTCTGGAAGGCGATCTCCGTCTCCATCTTCTTGCGCACCCACGGCTGGTCCACCTCGCAGGTGATCTGGCGACCGTCGACGACGCGTCCGTTGAGCTCGCCGAAAGCCCAGCGGAGCTCGGTCTCGTACCGCAGCTCGACCTGGACGCGGAGCTCGGCGCGCGACGACATTGTGTACATCGATGGAGGGTTGACGCGTAGGCCGGCGAAGGAGCCGATGTGCTGGATGAGGAAGTCGGAGACTGCCAGGCGGGTCGCGAGTTCAGCGGGAGAAGACACGCGACGAGATGCTGACTCACCATTGCGGTACTGCCACCTCAGAGGCAAGCCGTGCAGCGTGAGAGAGAAGCGCCACCTGTGGCCGAGCTCGTTGACGGGCTCAATCTGGAGGAGGTGGCCGTCTGCCAGAAGCGGTCGAGTCGGAAAGGTCAGCTGCAGGGCAAGCGAAAGCGCATTGCAGGCCACGCTCTTATAAGCACGAGCAGTCGAGCTCACCGTGCATGGTGCCGTGCAGGTTGCGGATGGCGTGCTGGGCGGTGATGGCGTCGGGCAACTTGACGAAGCTGTCGAAGTGGCCGAGTTGATTTGAGCAGCGCGATGCGATCAGAGAGAAACGACACGCACGCGAAGGAGTGACTCTTGTCTTGCGAGTGCATGACCTTGAGCACATGCGCCTGGACGCCCGCCCTTCCGGAGAACAAGCTGCCCACCTCTTCGTACGTGACGCCGTACCGCAAACTTCCGCAGTACACCCTGGCCGCGAGCTCGGCAGCCGTGAAGATGATCGGCACCCTCGGGCGCGGAGCTCGGTAGAAGCCACCCTGCGGCGGCCCGTTGAAACCACCGCCGCCTTGGGGGAACTGCTGTTGATCCTGCGGGTGACGATTCTGGTAGTTCTGCGACCATCCGTTGACGTTGTTCGTGACGGGCTCGACAGGGCGGTGCGGGTCCATCGGTTGGCCGTCTGCCGAGTAGATCTTGAGCTGGAGCGCACGAGTCTCGTTCGGGCGGGCATAGGTGCCGTCCTTCATCGCATGGGCGTGCTGCGCCGTCGCAATCGAGACGAGGCTGACAAAGCCCCAGAGGACACCCGTCTCGGCGTTGCGGTGCGTCTCGGCATCGATGACGCCGGGAACGCCCTCGAAGAGGCGGACGAGGTCGTTGTCGGTAAAGTCGGCGGGCAGGTTGTCGACGCGCAGGTGGGCGCGAGCTTCGGGCTGTGGCTCGCGCTCGCGGGTGCGGCGGGCGTTAGCGTCGGGAGAGCGGGAGCGGGAGCGCTTCTTCTGGTGCGGCGAGGTGCCAGGGGAGGTGGGAGCGCCGTCCGCAAGCGAGGCTTCGACTTCCTCCTCTTTGGGATCGGGAGACGGCGAGCGCGAGGCGGTGAGGTCGATAATGTCGGCAGGCTCGGCAGGCTCGACAGGCTCGGCAGGCTCGGCTTTGACTGGCCTGCCGGCCGCGCGGACAGGCGGGCGAAGCTCGGGCGGGCTGCTGGCGCGCTGACCTTGGACGATGTCGACAGTGGACGAGCGAGCGCTCGGCTGCCCGTCTGGCTTCTGGTCGGCGGGAGGAGCAGACATGGCACGCAAAGCTTCATCCGAGATGTAGCCGTCGTCGAGCTGGTCAGCTCCTTCGTCGTCCCGGCGCTCGGGCGGCGGGAGGTTCTCCCTGCACCATTGCTCGGCGTCGTCGTAGCTCATCTCGAGGAGCATGCGGGCGTCGCGTTCGGCTGTGGGCGAGTGGCATGGTCAGCCCAAGGCTACAAACTGCGAAGGCGAAATCGAGACTTGCCTCCCTCGTTCTCCTTCTCCAGCCCGCCTTCCAGCATTTCGATCGCCCACGACTCGACCTGCTCGATCCACTCCGAGGATTGCGTGACGTCTGGCAGCTTGGCACCTTTGGCTGCAAGGACGCGGACCAGAATGGCGGCAGCGCGAGATTGCTCCTTCGAGCCGGCAGTGACGATGGCCGACATGCCCGTCTCAGTGTCTGATTGTAGCGAGCGCGACCGAGATCAGCAAGCGCTTGTGAGCCGAGAAGAAGCAGAGAGAACGCACGACCCTGGTTGATCAAGTCGCCCTTCCCGCTCTTCTCCAGCTGCCTCAGCCAGAACAACGCCTGGGCAACATCCGCATCCCTGACAGTGCTCACGAGGCGGTCGACGACCTCTTCGGGCGCGAGGAGGGAGCGAAGGTCCCCACCAAGCAGTTCGGCGGCGTCCGAGTCCATGCGACAGAAAGGCGGGGACCGCAAGGCTTCGGTCGGATGTGGAGCGGAGAGTGTGCGGCTTGCGGTCCTTGCCGAGCACCCGCAAGCCGGTCTAGAGCTGGTGAAGCGGGTCGAGGTGATGAGAGGGTGTAGGCGGTTCAGCGGGGTTTGGCGGGCAGTGCGCGGCTTTGGCGGCTTGCGAGAGATGCCGTCGAAGCCTGTGCGCTGCTCTGCTGGGTCCTCGAGCGAGGTGAAGCGCGCAGTGAACCGGACGAGGTCAACCCGCTCTCCTTTCCCTCTTCCAGCTCACTTGCTCTCGCTTCACCCGCTCGTGCACCTTGCTAGTCACTTCAGACACTCTCGAGACGCCATGACTACCCCTCAGCAGGACCTCCAACCCGCGCGCGACGTTGTTGACCCCGACTCGACCGCCTTGACCCGCTCGAGCGATGAGGACGAGGCGACTTCTTCTGCTCGCCGGGATGGCTCATCTGGTGCGTCAGGGGCTTTAGTAAAGATGCTGCTGTCGAAAGGCGAGCGACTGACGGGGCCGGCCCTCTGCAGAGCCGCTCACTCCCCCTCGACCGTCCCTCTTCGCCTTGCTGCCTGCGGAGGTTCTCGAGATTATCGCTCGCGACATTGCGAGCGAGACTCTTGACAGGCTTCTCGTCAACGACCGCGTCTTCGAGATCGCGCGCGACTACCGGCTCAAGACTCTCGAGGTCGGCATCGAGACCAGCGGCAGCATTCTCCTCAAGCTCGCGACGACTCCCGAGACTGCTTTGAATGTCAAAGAACTGCAAGTCGAGAATGTCGACAAGCATCCCGAGCTACAATGCATCATCTTCCGCAACACCACGAACCTGACGCACCTCGAGGTCACTTTCGGCGACGGCGAGAACATCGTGGAGGTTCCCGACTGCTTCTGGGCTTTGCGGTCCTTCAACCACCTCATTCACCTCAACATCGCGCATGAGTTCAGACTGCAGCCGCTCGATGGCTTCTCCCTTGAGCGTGACGTCCCGTCCCTGCGCAAGCTGAACATTGGCGCCGAAGGGAGCCTGGCAGCCTGCGCGCCAGGCTTATCCAGGCTGACGCATCTCAAGGTGTCGTCTACCAGCTTTGACGGCTCGGGCGTGCCGTGGCAAACCCTGACCCATCTCGACGTCACCATCGCCCGCCGTGTACACGAAGTGCCCGGGGACGGCCTCGACCTCGAGAAAGTCGCGAACACCCTTGAGACTGCTTGCGCAATCGCGGTGAGTTTGTTCCTTCTCAACTTTTCTCAGGACTCGTGGGTTGAACTCCTTGCACGCCGAACAGCCCATTTCCTTGCGGAGCCTCGCCCTTTCCTTCGACATCGGCGCTTTGCACGGCTGGCAAGAGTTGGTCCGGATTGCGGAGAGCCTGCCCAGCTTGACCGACCTCGCAGTTCTTAACATCAAATCCTTCGCCGCCTTGAAGTCGTGGACTTCCGATAGCAAGTTGCAGTCTGTCCTGCGACTCAGGCTGTCCGGGCGCTGCGACTGTTACTCAGCGGTACGTCCCGCCTTCCGCCCCCCATCACCCAGCTGACGACAATCACGCAGGACGAGCTGCAAGGAATGCGAACTCTCCTCGCTCTCTGTCCCGCTCTTCAAGCCCTCCGCCTCGAAACGTTCGACTACTACCGTCGTCCCGCCGTATTCTCGATCGAAGAAGAGAAGGAGGCGATGCTGACCGCAATCCGTCAAGACCGCCTCGCCGATGACTTCCCGGGCATTGCCGACCTGCTGCTCACTCTCGAACAGACGGCTGTCCTCGATCTCCGCTTGTTGTTCTTCTCGAGCTTCGAGAAGTACATAGGTGTTCGCTGGTACAGGTTCATCTCGGACGCGAAGTTTGTTGCCGATGGCTGGACGTTCATCTGAGCGAGGCGCGAGCGAGGGCTTAGGCGAGGAGCGATAGTGTACCCAGGAACCCACTCTGCAACAAGGTCTTCGCATCAAGCTCCGGCGTCAGACGCGGACGTCGAGCTGCGAGAAGGTGAAGGGAAAAAGCTCGGAGAAAGCCTCCCTCAAGCTCGCTGTCCGCTTCTCCTCCCATGCGTAAAGACGAAACGCAATGCACGACATCCAGAACGCTTTTCTACCTCCTCCTACTCTACCCGCACCTCTACTCGCGTCTACTTCCTCCCAAACGCCTCGAGACCCCTCGCGTCCTTCCTGACCCACACCGCGACGCTCTTACTCGGGCACTTGAACGTCGCCCAGCCCTGTCCGTCAACCCAATCCTCATCAGCACCGCAACCAACGCTCAAAGGAAAAGGGGAGGGGGAAGGAAAACGCACGTCTTCCTCGATCTCGACTTCTCCCTGCGTCCACCCGAGCACGTCAATCCATTTCTCGCCTTTGTGCTCGTTGTTCCCCTGCACTTGCATACGTTTCTCTCCTTCGCCCGTTCCTGTGTTCCTCACAAGGTCAGCACGAGGAGGAGAGAGAAGGGAGGGGATGGGGGACGGACCATTGCAGATGACCACCGCACAGCCGTCATGGTCCGCGTCTCCTTCGCGGATCCAGCCGAGACAGTTGGCGTGATCCCAGTAGTCCCTCGTCGGTCCGTCTGCCCGTCGCACCCCATCAGCTTCTCTCTCGCTCAAAGAGGAAGCGAAAAAGTGGTACTTACAAGCGAACCACCTCCTAGCCTTGACCAACTCCGCCAACCCACTAATCGGCTCAACACCCGGCTCGCTCTTACACCCCCACAAGTCACCTCCAAACACGCACGGGTATCCCTCGGCCCTCAACAACGTCAAGCAATACGCGAGCGGCGCGAACCAAGGCGCAACAGGTGCCTCGAGAGCTTGGGTAGGTTGGGTGTCGTGGTTGCAGACGACTGTGACGGCGTCCATCGGACGCGACCGGACGAGCGAGTTGTCGAGGATTGAGCGCAGGTCGAAGGATTCCGCTTCGGCGCCGGCGCGGTGGAAGTTGTCGTGGAGGGTGACGTCGAAGCAGGAGAATTGCCTGAGCGCGTGGCGTTCTCCAGCGTTAGCTCCGCACATACAGGTAGGAAGGGAAGGGATAAGACGCACTCGGGGAACCGGTCGAGGTAGCCTTCGAGCGCACCGAGATCCGATTTCCAGAACTCGCCAACGCACTGTAAGACGCAAAATCCGGCGCTCAGTCAGTCGTTGCCTCTCTTGCGCGAGAATCGGCGGATGGAGGCGAGTTTGGGAAGGTCCCCGCCCCCCCCCCCTCCCCTTCGCCTCCTTCTGCTCGAAGCGAGAAGTGAGTTGTGGGCGGACTCACGAACATATCCGGCTGCACAACCACCCATCACCCATCAGCTACTGTATCGAGAGGAGACGGCGAGGAAAAGCGGACGCACGTTATCCAACCTCTCCCTGACCTCCCTCACGAAATCCGCGATGAAGCCTTCGTCAATGTGCTGCCCCGTCGAACGAACGTGTCAGTGACGAGAGGCGAAGAAGGGAGGAAGGAGAGCGCACCTTGACTGCGTCGAAACGGAATCCTGCGGCGCCGGTTTCTTTGATCCTGCGCGAGTCGTACGAGGTCGTCAGCGTCCGGTCTGCATTCCAATGCATCCCTCACACGCTCGTCGCGAATTGCGAGAAGCGGATGGAAGAGCGTGCAAGAAGAGTCGGACGTACACCCACTCGCCCCAATTGATCAAGTCCTTCCGCACCTCAGGATGCGAATGGTCGATATCGGACGCCATGAGGTAGTCGAAATTTCCCTTTTCGCTGTCGACTGACTTGGCCCATGTCTGCGCGCACTTTGCGTGAGGACGAGGAACGAAGGAAGAAGAGGAAGAGGAAGGGAGGGAGACGAACCTTTCCCTCGCCTTGAACCTTGAAGATGGCTTTCTTCTTCCCCTTGTCGTCCCAATCCACTCCCGTCTGTCCCTCCAACCCGTCAGGCATCGCTTGTAAGGAGAGAGGGGGAGGGAGCGCACGAAATGGATGTGCGACCAGATCATCTCGGAATACTTGCCCTTCCGGCCAGGGAAGTTGAAGCCTGTCCATCCTTCGATCTCGTACTATCCCTCGCCAAGAGTCAGTCTGAGAGCGAGGGGGAAGGGGAGGGGGAGGACGCACGAGGTCGGAGATCTCCTTGGTCCGGTCGTCCCAGTCTACTTCGGTCGCGTGGAAGGGCTCGGTATAGTCTGCTCCGGCTTTGTGGTTCAGGACTGCGTCTGCGGCCGAGCGAAGCGAGGGAGGGTTAGGGAGGCAGGAGGGGCGGAGGGGGCGGAGGGATGAGAGGAAGGGGAGGGGGGACGAACCGATGTAGACGACGATTCCTGCCCGCGCACACATGTATACACCGTCTCATTAGCACCCCCGTACCTCACGCACCAAGAGTCCAAGCGAAAAGCGGCCGAACTGACCGTTTTCCTTGAGTTTCTTGACACACTCGAGCAACTCGTCCTTCGTGCCCCACTTGGTTGCTTTCCCGCCCTTCTGGTCGAACTCTCCGAGGTCCCAGAGGTCGTAGATCGAGTAGCCGACGCTGTTGGGCCCGTCCGCTTTCGTCGGGGCTGCGTCGACGCTCCTCTCGTTAGTCTCGTCGGCGGTGGGAGAGGAGAGAATGAGGGGATGAACGAACGAGGGATCCAGATGGCCGTGATGCCCATCTCGCCGAGCTCCTCTGCCTTGCCAGCCAACCAAGCATAATACGTTCCCCCTCCCTCCTGATACCACTCGAACCTGCTTGCCTCTCACTCATCAGCCCCTCTCCCCGGTCAGAGAGAGTGTGGATGTGTGCGCACCCCTGCAAGAGCGTGTAGTTGCTCGACCCCTCTGGATGGTCCTGCTTTCCGAGTCCGCGGGCGTTTCCGCGGTAGTTTTGGGTGCGGTAGCGCGGTGCGGGTGGGTCTCGGGGGAGTGTCGGTGCCATCTCCAAGTGCGTGCGTGTGAGTATGAGTGGGAGGAGAGAGAGAGAGAGGGAGTGACAGGTTGGCCGAGCGAGACGAGTGATCGGATCGACAGTGTCCCGCAGTCGATGCACGTGCACCGAATTCAACTGAGCCTGAGTTGAGTGAGTGAGCAGTGCGAGTGAACCTGTGAGTCCATCGCAGGCAGCCTTGTACTGTACTGGGAGAGCGAACAAGCCACTGCGAGCTGAGTGCATGCTGTACGTATGCAAGCGGGTGTCGACGAAGGGCTGCCGTCCCGCTTCGACCTCGTCCTCCTCACCGCTCACCTCGCTCAACTGCTCACTCCAGTCACCCAGACACCCCGACAGCCACACTCAAACACCCGCAGCCACCCACTACCGCCTGCACACCATGCTCGCCCCCTCCCTCCTCCCCACCCTCGCAATCTCCGCACTCGCACTCGCTCACACCGCAGCAGCGTACCAATACACCGTGCGTCCCATTCACTCAGTGTACTCTCCACCAACTGAACTGAAACCCCTGCCCGCCCGTCAACCCGCCGCCTCAAACGCACGCTCATCCGACTCATTCAACCCGCGGACCTCGAACCCGATCTCCCTCCCTCCCTCCTCCCCGCTTGACCGCACGCAGGTCGGAGTCGGCAAGAACGAAGTGACGGGCGACCCCGGAATCGGTTTCGACCCCTCGCGCACCGTCATCGCCGACTCGTCCGCCTCGAACACGATCCAGTTCTCCTTCCTCGAGGGGATCCACCGCGTCGTCCAAGTCTCGGCGCAGGACCCGTGCGCGTTCGCGGGCGGGTTCGACTCGGGAGTCTTGAGTGTCCCGAATGGGACGCTCCAGGGTCAGGGACCGACTGCGACGTTCAATGTGCAGAACAACTCGGATGTCCTCTAGTGCGTCTGCGCGGCGCTCCGTCTCGGAAGGAGGAACGGAGCTGACAGTTTCGGCACTTCCTTCTTGCGTTTTCGGGCACGCGCGACAGCTTCGCCGATATCGCGACCGACTACTCGCCCTGCTACCTCGGCGCCGTCTTGTAAGTTGTCGCGACCTCTCACTTAGCACGCGGACGCTCAGCCTTCCCGCTCCCCCCGCAGCTGCCTAAACACCGACGAATCGTCCTCCACCACCTCCTGCCACGCCGTCAAAGCGAAAGCGCAGGCATTGGGAACGCAGTATGGAGTTTCGACGACTCCGTCGCTTCCCTCGTCGGCCACGGCATCGGCGGCGAGTTCGTCGACGAGTATGAGCTCGACTAGCTCGGCGACGAGTTCGGCGTCGAGCGGCACGGTTAGCGGCGCAGGCGCTTCTCGTACGGCCTCTGCATCTGCGGCCTCCGCTTCCGCTTCAAGCTCCTCGAAGCCTTCGAGCGGCGCGTCGAGTCTCAAGGCGGGAGTCGTAGGTGCGGTTGTGGCGGTCGCGGCGGTCGCGGCAGCGATGGCTTAGGAGAAGGACGGACGGAGGGGGAGGATGGACACTTGCTTGACTTTGCATGCGGCTTCTTGGTCCTGGTTCTGTTTTCGCATGGGCTTCTTCTACACGTTCTGTTCTACGCGTTGTGTTCTGCATGGTTTTCTCAGGTTCTGTGGTTTTGCGCGGCTTGATCGCTTGGTAGACACTCTCTCTTCTCCTCGTTCTCACCCTTTCTTCTCGTAGGGATAGGCTGTATTCGATTTGGTGGCATCTCTCGTTCCTCGCGTCGCCCGTCGCCAGCGTAATAGCCGCCACTTCTCCTTCTCACGATTCGCGAACGCGCACAAGGACGAGCGAGGACGAGACACGAACAGAAAACGATACAAGCTTTCGCAAAACCCAGGCTACACACTCCTTTTCTCCTCCAGCACTCGCTCTCAATCCCTCGAACTCCAAACCCTCTCCCCCCTCTCGTCGCACATCTCCATCCCGGGCCCTCCTTCCTCCCCCCAACCCCTCAAGCCCACCTTCACCGCCTTCCGATCCCCATTCGTCCCACTCGCCCAAACAGGTCCGTCAGAAGTATACAGGACGAGGTTCCCGTCGCCTTGGAAGGCGAGGAACGAGTCCTCCGGCTTGGTCGGAGGAGGGGAGGGGGGTTGAGGGGGGAGGGAGAAGTGTGTTGAGTCTGGAGTTGGGGAAGTAGGGCCAGAGGGAGAAGAGTGGAGGATCAGTTGGGAGGTGGAGGGGGAGAGGTAGAGGAATGTTGGGGAGAGGTTGTTCGGGGAGGGTTGAGAGGAAGGGGAGGAGGAGGGGCGCGGTGGGATGGGAGGTGGTGGACCGCGAGGGGAGAGAGAAGGGACGGAGACGCCGTGTGACTGGAGGGAGGAGTTCAAGTCGCGTACAAAGCGAGAGAAGTGGCCGCCGTGGCTTTGGCTGTCTTGACGCGGCGGCGGAGGTGGCGGAAAACCGGACTGCTCCTCCTCCTCCTCGAACCCGCTCGGGTCCTCAGCGCCCCTCAGTTCCCTCGGCGCCACCGCAATCCACTGACCGGCCTTCATCGTCCAGCCATCCTCGTTCCCCCACTCGTACTGCGTCGAGAACACAAGGTTCCCCTCGTGGTTCTTGATTTGTACGTACGGCTGCTGGTTCTGGAGAATGAGTTTGGGGTGCGGGAGCCAGCGCTCGGGCGGCTGAGGGGCGGTAGGAGGGGGGAGGAACGGAGGAGGAGGGAGGTGCGAGAGGTAGGGGACGAGGTAGGACGTTGGGTCCCAGAGGACGTCGCCCTCGCCGCTGTGCGAGCGGAGCGTGACCCGCCCCTCGAGGAGGAAGTCGAGTCGAGGTTCTTCGACGGCGCCGTGTCTACCGCCTGCACGCCCGCTGGACCAAACGACGCGTCCCCTCCCATACTCGCCCTGCCCGAACTGGTCGACCTTCCCCTCGACTTTCCTCAACACCAGCTCGCCCCTCGTACTAACCTCCCACCTCGCTCCACGCATCGCGAGCCCTCCCTCGCCCGCCCGACTGAATCCCCTCACATCAAGCCCAACCTGCCCCGCCTCATACTCCAACTTGTCCCCTACCTCTGGTTCAATCCCAATAACCCACTGCAACTCGCCCTCCACGAATTCCTCCTGCACTTCGCAGTTGAGCACCCTCCCGCGGTCTGCCCACTGACGTACAAAGGCGGACGGAGGAGCGTTGATGGTTGCGGGGTAGAAACGGTGCGTCGAGCCTGCGAAGCGTGTGTGAGGCGCGAGGGAGTTGCCGAGGACGGTGAAGTTGTCGACGCCTGAGAGGGTGATGCCGTAGCCGAACTGGCCAGGGCCGATCAGGTTGTGCAGGACGTGGCCGCCGTAGTTCTGCGGGCGTACACATCCGCTCTGATCAGCTCATCTTGAACGGTACGGTGAGCGAGAGTGCACGCACCAGCGTGTGGTGCGGTCCCCACGGGTTCCAACTCGTCGGTCCGCACGCAATCGCAACCCGAATGAACGCTCCCTCGGTCTTGATCTTGTTCGCGATGACCCTCGTCTCGGTAAAGTCGCGGTCGAAGGGAAAGTCGTCGACCCTGCTCGGGGCGAGTGTGAGCACAAGCAAGCCGAGGGAGGCAAGAACGGACGCACATGTTGATTGCGCCGAGGAGGTTGCGCTCGCGCGCGATGATGGTGTTGTCCGTGCAGACCGTGCCAGGAGCGCAGAAGAGGACGATGGCACCCTGTTGTGAGATCGCGAAGGTCAGTCTCGCTATTGCGGGAAGGGAGACGGAACACGAACGTCTGTCGCGTCGAAGACGGTGTTGCCGGCCTGCGCAACGTGATTTCGCATCAGTGCTAGCCGCAAAGGAGAAGAAGCGAAGGACTGACGACCAAGCTGTCCTTGCCGGCGATACTGAGGCCATCTGCCCAAGGTCCCGGAGCTGCGCGGCGAGGTGAGACCGTCAGCGCGCTCTAGTCGCGAGAAAAGGTCCCTTGAGCCGAGCTCACCTTGCTGGCCGGAAGGGCCGACGAGGTTGTTTACGACGCGGCAGCGCTGGGCAAAGTCGACGAGGTGGACCTGCGAAGCTCGGCGTCAGCGAATATTGCGGGACAGAGGAGTGAGCTGAGGACGCACGCAAGTCCATCCACGCGGGTCCTCGAGGCGACAGCCCTCGACAATCTGCTCGTGCGCCTCGGGACCTCCCATCCAGACGAGCGCTCCTCCGCCCTCCAACCATCCCATCCTCCCCTCCTTCTTCCACCTCTCCTTTTCCTCCTCAGTCGGCGCCTTGCTTCCCCAACCACGGCAGCCCTTGACATGCACCCTCTTGAGCGCGCAGCGAGGGAGGTTGAACATCCGCACCGCGCCCGACTCTTTCTCGCCTCGCGTTTCGAGAATGGCCTGGTTGCCCGATTCGAACACGGGGTATCCTTCGGTCGCAAGAGTAGTGCCAGGATGCGACATGTCGATTTGCGAGTAGAGGACGTAGGTTGCGCGAGGGCGGAGGAGGACAGTCGTTCCTGGTCCGCCATGGGCGAAGAGCGCAGAGATTGCTGCGCCGTTCTCATGTTCAGGGCCCCCATCGGGTCGAGAGTGAGGGAGCGGGTCGAAGATGTGCGTCGGCGGAGCGGTCTGCGAGTTGGCCATCGTGTGGGAGAGGCGGAGAGGGGAGAGAGAAGGACGGTGTTGTGCGAGGCAGATCTGGCGAAGGGCGAGGAAGAGCGGCGGGGCGAGCGAGATCGCTGAGCGGGCGAGTAGGACCAGCTTGGGAGTGCGTGAGGCCCCGTCGAACGTGACAAGTGGGGAGGGGGCTGGTTCGGGACGGAGGAAGCGAGCGAGCGGGTTCAACGGCGTGCAGTGAGTCGTCCGAAAGCCCAAGAGTGTCGAGCGTAGTCTCGAGAGTGTAAGGACGCAAAAAGACCCTCCCACGATGAGCGAGCCGACTTGGTTGACGCAAGAGAGGGGAAGGCAACCTTCCCTGAGCGGTATCACCAGCCTCGACTCGCCCGGCTGCTCACTAGCACCGGCCCACTCCCCATGAGCGCGCAGCCAGGTCCCTCCAAGCCGCCAGCAGCGTCCGCGTCGTCTTCGACCTCCGCCTCGTCTTCATCAGTCCGACCGTCGACACCGGGTGCTTTCTCGACCAACACGCCTCGCCAGGGGACTCCAGCTGGTGGACAGTCTGCTGTACAGCGAGGGAAACAGCCTGCGGTGCCGGGCGGGCCAGTACAAGCGGGAGCGGGAGGAGGAGGGAGGGTCGTGCAGCCAGGTGGTGGTGGGGCAGGCGCTGGACAGGCGCAAAGCGGGAGGGCGGTCAACGCGGGTGCTGCGAGTGGCCCAGCAGTCATCCGACCGACGCTCAATTCGATCCTCGTCAATGTCAGGCAGGTGCGGCCAGCCTCCTGCTCCTCGTTGACCCTTCTGTCTGACCTGAGCTCCGCTCACTCTTACTGGAACGGCTTTCATCTCGCGCAGAAAGGAAACCCTGTCATCGGACATATACGTACCGTGCCATGGGAGTATGGCGACATCAAGTGCGACTACCAGGTTGGCGCAACAGCCGGTGTCCTCTATCTCTCGTGCGTTTCCCGGACCGCTTCCTCGCGCTCGCTCAGCTGACGGTCGACATACGTTCGCAGCATTCGCTACCACCTCCTTCATCCCGAATACATCCACACGCGCATTCAGGACCTCGGCCAAAATTACAACCTTCGCATCATCCTCTGCCAGTGCGACGCTGACAACCACACTGCCGCGATGAAGGAGCTCACCAAGGTCGCCATCGTCAACGGCTACACGCTCATCACGTGCTGGAGGTGCGTCAGAACTTGCGAGCTGTCGAGGCTGAAGAAGCTTGAGCTAACTCCCTTCGCCTCGTCGACCTGGCCGTCTGTTAGCGCCCAAGAAGCAGGCCGCTACCTCGAGACGTACAAGTCGTTCGAACGCAAGCCGCCCGACCTGATCCGCGAACGTGTTGACGATTCGTACATGGCGCACATGACGAGCGCCTTGACGAGCGTTCGTGGCGTCAACAAGACGGACGTGACGACGTTGATCAGCAACTTTGGCGTGCGTTCGCGTCACTATCTGTGACGTTGTTGAGCAGCTGACCTGGACTCCGCCGCAGTCCTTCGCCAACCTCGTCCTCGCCGAACCGGCCAAACTCTCGACCCTCCCCGGTCTGGGTGACAAAAAAGTTCGTCGCTTGCGCGAGGCTTTCACCGCTCCTTTCACGACGTCGGGCGGGAAGAACAAGCGGAGGAGGGTGGAGAAGGGTGAGGCGGAGAAGAGGGGCGAGAGAGGGGAGAGGGAGATCAACTAGCGGACCCGTCGGCGTGGAATGGCGTGTTGCGGTAACGCCAGCGAGTTGAGGGAACTGGGACGTGGCGCACTTGCTCACGTTGTGCCCAGCTCGTCTCCCGCTTCGAGACTCCGCGGATGTTCCGCTACGCGGGCATGTCTGGCTTTCGTTCTCTCCTCCCGCCTTGCTGTCACCGCATCCTTGCGCTCTACGCTTCTCGACACCGCCGCCTCGCCACTCTGCTCGCGCCTTCTTCCCCTGTTGCCTCGCGCACTCCATCGCAAGGTGAGCCTCTCCCCTAGCTCCGCCCGTCTACTTCGAGTTTTCCGCCGCGCTTCACTCATCGGTTAATTGTTGATACAGATGAGCGCGCACCCACACCTTGCCAGGCTCTATGACGAAGAAGGGCACACCGACGAAGGCCTTCAGAAGTGCATCGAGTTTGCCCTCAGCCTCGTACAGCTGTACAGCGCTTCCGGCCGTCCCACAGACACCGCAGCAAACGGTGCTCGCCATGAAGACTGGCTGAAATACGCTAGCGGTCCAGCTTCGGCACTCCTCGCCCTCTTCCGCACCCACATTGTCGAATGGGCTCGCCTTCCGAAGCTCGAAAAGCTACAGGTTGCGTGTGCAGCCTACTCGCAGCGTTCAGGCTCATTCGGCGCGCCGCCACATCTCTTTGTACGTTCCTTTACCCAAGTTTGGTCTCTCGCCGGCTCGCTCGCTCGCTCACCGGTACGGATCAATACGCATGCTGATCATCTCACATCCCTGAACAGCCGTCTGCCAAGCCCTTTGTCGACTTGCTCGATGGCAAAACGACCACACTCGTCGTCGTGCGTCTGCCCTCTCCAATATAGTGCTCGTGGCCTCGAAAGCTGAACGAGGCGGCTTTTACAGGATCCACACAACCACAGCACTTACTACGGCCCAATGCTCGCGGGTTATGACCAGCCGGAGGAGAAGTCGCGGGTACGTCTCTGTTCACGAGTGCGCGAGGTTTGTGGGGCGAAAGGCGCCGCATCCTGAGATAGGAGCTGACTCAGTTCCCACCTTTCCGTTCTTCAGTTTGAAGCAGGGCGTCGCTTCCTAGATCGCGTGAAGGTTTTGGGTCGGTGAGCGCCTGGCGGTACTGGGCACAAGCTGAACGGGAACGCCTGTCCATCCGCGTCCTCCCTCCCCCTCCCTTTCTTGACTCGTCGTGGTCACGACGGCATCAATGACTCGCCTTCTGGTGAATGCTCTTGCGCGCTGAACGGAGAGGCTCAGAAGTGAAGCGAGGGACAGAACGACCTGTGTGCCTCAGGACCTGCTGCTTCTCGCGGCAAAGGGACAGTCCACATCGAGTCTCCCAGTCTGAGCTTCGCACGAAGTCTCCTGCCGCACGACACAGCTAGCCAGCCCGGAAGTGAGTGTCTCGCTGCTGTGTCTTCGCTTGTCCTCCTCGAACTCGCTCGCGCGCGCCGACAGCCCTTCGTGACGAGCGACATGCGGACGAAGGCAAGCGTGAGCTCGCCAGCGCTCGCTTACAGCGCTCTGCAACAAGGCTTCATCGCATGAGCGCGGAGATGGAGTGCGCCAACCAGGCGGATGCGGAAGGCTAAAGCTACATGTGCGTCGTTTGAAGGAAAGGGCTACATGCTGAATTCAACAGAAGGGGACGGCCACCTCACACAAAGAAGCCCTCCGAACGTCCAATCCGCTTCAACTCTTCCCTAACTTCCGCCGCCGTCGGTCGATCCGCCTCAGCCGGACTCGCCATTCGCTTGATCAGCTCGCGAACGGCGAGCGGGACGATCGCATCTTCCTCCGCCAGCGTTGCCGTCGGCACATCCGCCTCATCGTCGTTCTGGGCCGACAGCGAGGCGGAGAAGGAAGGGAAGTACTGAACGGGGACGGAGGTCGAGGGGTAGTAGAGAGTGGCGGGAGCGGGCGAGGAAAGGGCTGACTCGAGTGAGAGTGTCGAGAGCATTGTTGAGCGCGGAAGAAGGTGAGGAGACGGCGGAGGGGAGGGTGGCGGGGTGAGCGGGATCATATGGTCGACGAGAGAGTCGAGATCGTCCGTCGCTCCTGCACCCTCGTCCTCCTCCGGCGCCAACAGCGACTGTGCGAGCGCCCTCCAGTCGCGCGGGCCCTGTTCGCCGATTCCCGATACACTCAGGTAACTCCGCACGCTCTCCTCGCTATCGTCCCTCCTCCGCCTCGCGGCGCCTGGACTTCCCCTCAAGCTGCTTCTCCCGCTCCGCGTACTCCTCACGCTTCCCGTCCGACTCAACTCCAACCCCTCCTCGACTTCGCCCTCAACTTCCCGCAGCCTCCGACCTTCCTCCCACTCCCACCACCCTCCTTCCGCTACGCGGACCATCCGCTCAACAGCTCGGACGCCTTCGTGCGGCTCGCGAAGGGTGATGAGCGTGTGGAGGGTGATGCCGAGCGAGAAGATGTCGCTCGAGTATGAAAAACGGGAGGGTAGCGCGCGGACGAATTCGGGAGGAGAGTAGGCGGGTGTGCCGAGGCCGTGCGGGTCAGTCGGGAAGAGGTGTGCGGGAGAGGATGGCGGGGGGAGGAAGAGCGAGTTGCCCCAATCGCACAGTCGCAACGTAAGATCGGCAGCAACCTGCGTGAGACGAGCGTGAGCCGGCGAAGCCTCTGAAGCGAACGAGACGGACGCACCATGACGTTCTGAGGCTTAAGATCCGCGTGTAAGACGCCCTTCTCGTGCGCCCACGCCACCGCACTCGAGATCTGTAGCGCCCACTCGAACCATCTTCGCTTGCCTATCCGCTCGGGGTGGCTCCTCGCGAACTGGAGGATGTGGCCGAACGGGCAGTACTCGAGCAGGAGATCGATTCGGGGAGACGCGGGATGAGGCAGAGGGGAAGGGGCGAGAGAAGTGGGCGGCGATTGTGAGGGGGTCGTCGAAGTTGTAGCTGGGCCGCCGCCGAAAGTCGTTCGTCGGCGCGTCGAGGTAAGCGGCGGTTCGAGGGCGTGCGAGAGGAGCGAGAGGCGCCCGCTCGGAGTCGAAGAGCCTGGCATCATGTCCGAGTGCCGCGCCTTGCCCTTCTTCGGCCTCTCCTGCAACGGCAGGCTTCTCCGCTTGTCTTCTCGACTCGTCGCCTCCGCATCGTCCGTCCCGTAGGCGAACGTCTCCTTTCCTAGTGGACTGAGCGTCCCACTCCCGCTTCCACACCCCGTCGCACCGCCATAGCTCCACCGCTGGCTCGTCCGCCTGCTCGCGCTTGCCGATGACGGTGAGGCTAGCAGCGACGCAGGAGGGTCAATGCCGTCGCGCTCATCGCGCACGCCGTATAAGCCTAGGATGTACTGCGAGCCTGTCGCTGCGACCGAGTTCGAGTCTGCCTGTGACAGCTTGGCGAGGATGAACGCCTCGCCCAATCCGGACACCTGACTCTCGCGATCAGGAAGCAACCGCTTCGCCGCGCAGAGTCGTCTCCGCTTCTCGGCTCGTACTTGTCCATCTCGCGCTTGCGGGACGAACGAGGCGAGGTAGACGGTCGCGTGCCGCCCTTCGCCCAGGCTGTAGAGGGGAGTGGGAGATAGACGGAGAGGGGGAGCTCGGCGGGTATCGAGGAGCGGATTGGACGAGTGTCCGGCTGTTGGTGGGAGAGTTCCGGATTCATCGTTGGCGAAGGAAGAGGGGAAGGAGTAGGAAGACGAGTGACTGGGCGATGGCGGCGAGGGCGGCACGATACTGGAGAAAGATTGGGCGGGTAGGGACGGAGGAGGCCGAGGAGGTTCGGCGAGAGAAGGACTGGCTTGTGGGAGGGGTACGCTCGTGAAAGGCGGGCCGAGAACACCGCCTTGAGTCGCTGGTGCAGCCTGAGCTGTCCACTCGAAGCCGCCTTCGCTCTTCCCCGGTACCGGCGTCTGCTCCCATGCCTGCCATCCTCTCGCCGTATCGCTCCTCGAGAACGTCGGGATAGGCGGAGGAAGCGAAGAGTGCGAGATGGACGGCGGAGGCGAGACGTCGACGTCCATCCAGCTTTTACTACTCGCTGTGGTGCCGGCGCTGCTGGTCGCACTGAACTGGCTCTCAGTCGTCGAGCTGCGGGAGCGAGTGTGAGGCGTGACGGGTGCCCAGTCGAGGTCGAAGAGCGAGTTGCGAGACGGCTTGATAGGTGAAGGAGGTTTGACATAGTCTGATGCGCCGCAACTCGCCGATGAAAAGATGGAGGAGGTAGAGGCGAGAGGAGAGGCGATCTGGAGGGTCAGGCGAGGAGGGTGAGAAGGAGGAGCTTGAGGGCTCGGCGCCGCCGCCTGTGCCGAGTGGAGCATGGTGACGACCTGTAGCCTACAGCGAGCGAGTGTAAGCCCATAAAGCCCCTCACAAACCGCAGATCACGGTTGCCGAACTGTTCGCAGGGGCAGCATCCGTCACACTCGCCAACAGCAGCTCCACCGCACGCGTCGCCGGCCTCGGTCGCCATGTTAAGTATACTCCCCAGTCCGCCGCGCGCGTCCGAGCCGGCGAACGCCTTGAAAGCGGTGTGATGGAGTGTTTGTGAAGTGGGGGAGAGATGAGCGCACCAGTCGCCGTCAACACCTCGCAGAGCCGTGCCACTCCTAGCAGCCTACGAGACGATCTCTCAAAAGCAGTCAGACCAGACAGACCAGCGAAAGAAGCGGAGTGAGCGGAGTGTTCAGGTGCAAGCCATCGCAAGTTCGGCTCCCGCCTCAACTGCTCACTCACACTGCTCGACTGGCTGGACTGACTTGCTCAGACACTTATTGGCTTGCTTCAAAGCGGTAAAGCTTGACCAGCTGCCCGCCCACGGGGTGTGTCGAGCTGGATCTGGCGACCTCTCCCGCTGTCTCGCTGTTCTCGGGGCGTCCGCAGCAACAAGGAGCGTTTCGGGCGGGGTGGTGTACTCATCGCAATCCTTGTGGATGAATGATTGCGCGGGTCCTGGCGGAACGGCTTGGATCTGAGGGTGGAGTGGCTGGCTGTCGACTGTCTGCGCACGAGGGTCTGTCTTGCGGAGGTTCTTACGTTGGCAGAGACTCGGTACGTCTTGGGTCCTTCCTTCCCACCTACTAGCATTGCGCTAACCTCATAGCGGCCGCCCTGCAGGCAGGAAACGACCGCTCTCACTGTTTCGCTCCCGCTTTCGATTCCTCGGCAGTCTCCAGGCGTCGGTCAACGCGCTGCGCTCCCTTCAAGGGCCTTTCAACACGCTTTACTGCAGCGATTGTACCTTCGAGACCTGTTCACAGACCGTCTTCACCGCTTTCGCCGCCCTTCACCGCCTCGCCTTCTCTTCCTCGTCGGCTGATCTCGCCGCTCAGACAAGGTACAGCGTTCGCTCATCGCCACACGGTCTGGAATGACCCGTCAGCCTTTCACGAGCGACGAAACGAGCAACGAGGATGTGTGGGCGAGCAGGATGAGCGGGAACAAAGGGGTCGTCGAGTGAGCAGGACTGCGCTTGTGGCGAGACGGGCGTGCTTAAGTCGTCATAAGAGGCAAGAGTGCAGGAGTGAGCATTGGTCTTCTGCTAGCACTCACCGTATACCCGCACAGAGGCGAAGCTCCTCTCGACCTTCTCACACAGGCCCGAGCGAACGAGCGTCGCCTGATTGCACGATCACGCGCATCAGTCTGCTCGTCCGTCAGGAGTCCCACTTTAGCCCGTGCTTGTCGAGGTCGCTGCTCTGGTGAGCGAGTCACTGACTTGGCCTCCCTCCTCCTCGCTCTTCCTCCTTAACTCCCTACTCTACCTCCTGCACACAGGTGCAGGGCACGAGCATGCCTCACACGTCGACTCGCGGCGCGGCGCACTCGCTAGACGAGACGCCCTTCCCCAACTCTGCCGCCTCGACCGCTCAACGCCCTCGGCATGGCTTCGCTGCGCCTCGTCCCGCTTCGACGCCCGTCGTACCGCCTTCAGACCGCGTGTCGCCTACCCTGCAGCGCTTCCACTCGTCCTCCGGTCCTTCCCCAGCCGCCTTCGACGCCTCCACCACCGCCTCCTCCTCTCACGCCCTCTCCTCTCCGGCACCTGCATACCATCTAAGCCCCTCCGTCCCCGCCTCGCACAGCTCCTACACGTTCTCCTCGTCGCAGCAGTACGCCTCCGGCTCAACCTCGTCGTGGTCGGACCTCCCTTACCCACGCCAAGACGAGAGTTCCGGTATTCTGCGCGGAGGAGCGAGCGGCCGAGTTGGCTCGAGCGAGGACGGCGTCAGGCGCGAGCTGCATGAAAGGGCGACGTACGGGGAGGAGATTGTGGCGGCGATCAAGGAGGAGGATGAGGAGGTCGAGCGGAGGGAGCGTTGGGTGCTGGAGGCTTCGCTTGCGCCGGTGGCTCAGGACCGCTTCGCAGGCCAGTTTGTCCAGCAGGGCGACGGGTACTATGGCCAGGACGAGTTCTCCGCGTCGCACTCGACAGCTCAGCCGGCGGGCGAGGTCGGCGATGAGTTTGACTTTGCCTTCGACTCGCCCGGTCTCGTCGAGACTCGTCACATCCCTCAATACCCGTCCGCTGGATTGCAGACGGCATACGACGGCTATCGCGACAGCGGCTACGGCGGAGGATCGGGAAGTCATGCTGCGCAGGGCGACCACTCGCCAATCTCGCCGCTTTCGCTCTGTGCGGACGACCTGCACCGCCATCCAGACCAGCATTCGTATGCCTACCGGCCAGACCCGCAGAGCGCCTACTACGACTCCGACAAATCCGCCTCGCCTGAATCGCCGCTCCAGCCTTTCTTCGTCCCGGCAGGTTCGCGACCGGTCCCTTTCGCTTCCGCTTCCGCTTCCTCGCACTTCGGCCGCACCAATCCTCTCCATCCGACGTACAGCCACTCTGCGCCGTCTGTGGTCGGGCACTTCCAGCACGTCCCCGCTCAACCCGGCTCTTACGACTACGAGGAGATGCCCGACCCAGCCGCTCACTTCGCCCCGTACTACGCCTCCTACGAGATGAGGTCGCCGATGACAGCCTTTCAGTCCTTCCACATCGCACCAGGCCCGCAGTCGCCAGCCGACGAATTCCCGCCGCCTTTGCCTTCCTCGCCTCAATCGCTTCCGACGACGACATCCCCTCTCTTCCCAGCCTACAATGCGTCTCGTCACGGTACCGTCTCTCCCCCCAGCTCGCGTCGTTCCGTAATCGCAAACGCCTTGGTTCATCGCCAGACTCGCCCGCAGTCTCTCGAGATTGCCCAAGCCTTCGTCAGAGTCGAGGATCCCGACTCACCTACTATCCTCGCTTCGCCTGCTCCTCTCTCGCCCTCCAGCCCGCATGCCCCGTCCTCGAGCAGCAAGACAGCCAAGGGGAAGAAGCGTCGCTCTACGTCCTCCGCTTCCTCCGTCGACCCCGATTGGACGCCCTCGTCGCCGACTCGCGCACCTTCCTCGCCTCGTCACGTGCATGCCACCCGCGTCTCACCGATTACGGGCAAGCCTGTCAAGGTCATCTCGCCGAGGAGCTGGCCGCCGAAGGACCAGCACAAGCGGATCTACACGTGCGACTTTCCCGGCTGCGACAAGAGCTGTGAGTTGCGACGAGCGCTTCGATCCGGACTTTCTCACTTGGCGGCGGCCTCGGTGCTAACTTCGTACCGCGACACTCACAGTCGGCCGTCCTTCCGCTCGCGACACGCACATGCGCTCTCACAGCGGCGTCAAGCGTGCGTCACCCGTCTTTCTCTTCCCTCCAGAACTCCGTTGACGGTTGCCGTCTCGTAGCGTTCATGTGCCCCATTCCTTCCTGCGGCCGCACCTTCTCCGTCTTCTCGAACCTCAAGCGCCACATGATCGTGCGTCTTCTTTCCTTCCCTCATTCTTCGCCTGCTGACTCGTCGCTCCCGATTCACAGGTCCACCCAACCGTCGACTTCCGCCATGTCACCGTCAACGACCTTCCCTTGATCCACTGGGTCCCGGACGCCGATCCCGAGGCGTCGAAGGCGGCGGGTGGCGAGGGCGGCCGGCTCGAGTGGATCGACGAGGATGTCGAGGAGTCAGAGGACGCTGCTGTCGGCGAGTGAGCGCGACAACTCTTCCCTTTCCCTCTGTATAGACCGCCCTTCTGCGTCTTTGTTGCTTGTATGCCTGCACGCTACGCTCCTCTCCGTTTTTGTAGCCTGTATAACTCGCACCTCCCTCCTCTGTCCACTCCGCCCGCCTCGCAGCCTCTTCTCAATTTCGCACTTCGCAGTTCTAGCTTGGCTTTCAATCCTGGAGATTCTCCTCGTAATCGCACTTCGTGCAGTCGGTACCGAGTGTTACAGGAGACCTGAAAGGAAGCGGGCTGGCTAGAGCAGGGAACGAGAGGTCGAGAACGAGGAGAGCGAAGCAGACCTCTGCGGAACGACGACGGGCATGGGAACTGAAGCTGAGAGACACATCGTTGCGAGAGAGAGAGGATGGTGTACCCAAGAAGACGCACGACAATCCCTACAGGAAGAACCGCCTCCTCAAGTACCCGAAACCAAGGTACGCGCCGTAACCCGTCGTTCCGAGCAAGCACGCTAGAATTGTCCCGACACTGATGAACAGTCCCTGGAGGAAGAAGACTCGGAGAATCGAGTTTGAGTGCTTGGCGCGGATGAACTTGAGGGTGCGTTCGCGCGGGAAGAGGGAGGTGAGGGCGGAGAGGCGGGGGGAGGTGAAGGGCGCGAAGAGCTTCGAGGTGGGTGACGATGCGGACGGGGGCCGGATGATGCGGGTCGTGAGCGTGTAGTTGGAGATATCGGTGAGGTTGCGAGCGGGTTCGTCTGCGAGATTCGCTGGAGGTCAGCGCGAGTCAAGAAATGGAACGGAAAGCGACTCACAGAGTGCAGAGACAGGGATGTCGTTCGTGTAGACAGTTGGCACGCCCGCTTCGACAGCGAGGTAGTTCAGGTTGTGCGGGTCGTCCGAGAAGAGGAAGAGCGTCTGGCTGTCCCTGGTAGTGAAGCTTCAAGGTCAGCTTTGTCCTTTCGTGGTATGGCGCGGCACGACGTACATCTTGCTAAGGAGGACGAGAGCATCTTCGTGCGAGGCGAAAGTTGCGAAGGAAAGGATCGGACCTGCCGGGTCCTGGCGCAGGAAAGTGCTGTTCGAAAGAAAGTCAGTCTCCTACCTCGCACCACTAAGTAGTGCACACTCACAGACTCGGCTGCTCGACGATCGTCGGCGGGAAGTATCCCTCCTCCTCCTTCGCGCCCTTCGCTCCGCCGCACACGACTTTCCCCTCTCCCTTCTCCCTTTCCGCCCTGACCTTCTTCTCCCCGTCCCACTCACCCCTCATCCGGCCATAATCGCCCGACAGCGCTGCATCAACCCCATACGCCTCCTTGAGCGCCTGCACAACCGCATCCAACACGACTCCCGCCGATTCTTCGTGCACCAACACACGGGCGACCGAACCTGGCAGTCTACCAAGTGCATGGAGCTTGCCGCGCACAATGAGGCGCGCGAGGTGGGCGATGTTTTGGTGCGCAGCGGGCGAGAGACGGTCAATCAAGACGGTGGACCCGGACGAGCCGGAGGTGTTGAGCAGGCGAGGGAGGGAGTCGGGGATCGAGGAGAGATTGCGACCGACGATGAGGGCTGGAGAGGGGAGGGAAGAGACAGAGAGGATGTCGGAGAGAGAGGCGGAGCGGGTGAAGAAGTAGGCGAAGCGGTCGAGTTTGGTGCTGAGCTTTGTTTCCAGGAGAGACGAGACGGCTTTGGTCTCCGGGGCGAGCTGTGAGAAGCGGACGTCAGACGACTGCGAGTGCCGAAGGTAGAAGAAGGACGTACGAGAGAGACGACGGCATTCCCGGCTGCCACTGCCGTCGCAAATGGGCCAATGACCGAGTAGACGGGAGCTGTGGAAGTTCAATGAGCTCAGGCGGCTCTCAAAGGAGGGAAGAAGCACGCACCAGCAGCCTCGCCCACCACCACCACCACCCCTTTCCCGCTCCTGCTGACGCCCTCCTCCTTCAACGCCTTCTTCCTCTCCTTGTTCCACTTCTCATAGTCGAGCTCTTCGACGGCGAAGCGCTTGACGAGCTGGAGCGTCTCGGCGAGTTCGACGTGCGCTTCGGCGGTGGTTAGGCCCGCGTCGGCTTGGAGGGCTTGGAGGAGCTCGTCGCGCGATTCGGAGAGTACGTCTGCGTGCAACAGCTGCATCAGCGAGGGGACCAGAGGAAGTGAGGAAGGAACGCACTGTGGAGCTTGATGAGCTGGTCCTGGATGAAGCGAGGGTAGGAAGTCGTCCCGTCCTCCGCGGCAGCATGAACCGACTTGAGGTGCGTCAGGAGCTTCGTGTCATTCATTCTGAGAGCGTTGCAGCGATAGGAGTTGCAAGAGAAACAAGCGAGGGCGAGCAGCGAAGGTCGACATTGTCCGCCCGGTGGGATAGGAGGTGGGGCGACTCGAAGTCCGGCAACCGTCCTTGTACTCCTTCCAACCCTGCACAAACACTCGAAAACCATGCCCAACGAGCCTTCAAACATCGCCAGCACGACCTCGACCGCCACAGTCGCCGAAGGAGGGATCCCGACGCTGTTCCTCCGGGGCGAGGGCACCGCGGCAGAGCAAGAGGCATTGATTCGCGAGCACAGCGCGAGGCAGCAGGCGCAGGGGTCGGTGTCGAGGGTGCCGGAGGGGCTGCGGGCGGATAGGGAGTACCGCGAACGGTTCGAGGGAGGAAACCCAGGTGCGCTTTAAAGTTCGACTCAGGGAGGCGGCGAGGGCGAAGCGGCGTGGGCCCGCGAGGTTCGGGTGACAGAGACTGACTGTGTTGTCCCTCGCGCGCAGACGGATGGCCCGTCGGACGCGGCGTGCCCGACTTTCAACCGCTCGACAGAAACCGCGACGCCGTCTCGCGCCCGCTCGGCGCCTCGACCGACCAGCGGATCTTCGTCTCCCTGATGATGACGGGCGTATTCGTCATCGGCCAGGTGCACACGGTCTGGGCGAAGACGGTTGGGAGGCTGACGAGCGGGTTGTTCAAGTACCCCATCGGAGGAAGCTTTTGAGTCGGGAGGGAGGAGGATCGCGGTTCGTGGAAGTCTGTGTCATGTATCTCTTCGTTTTGCCGTTCGCCTCGTCGCGCTTGCTCGCGACCTGTAGCTTGAGATACACGCGAGCGAGTGAGGGTGAGCAGGCGAGGAGAAGTCGACAGCAAGACGGCGTCCGGCTGTGGTTCGAGCGCGTGTGGCCTAGAGATCAGACTCTTGAGAGCCCAGCAAGCCAGTCAGCATCGTCCCAGCAAGTCTGGCAGCGCGAGACGACCACCTTCTTCGGAGTCAACCCGCGCCGCCCTTTGTCGCCCGGCTCACTCGCACTCGCTACACGCACTCGCTGCTCGTACGAGTCTCTCAGGCGCACGCTCAGCTCGAACAACAGTCTACCACACCCACCTACACCGTGAGTCGCGCAGGACGAGCTCTCATCAGTCACGAAAAGGGCGTCAACCGGTCGCACGAGCTGGCACGCGGACGGCGGCGTCTGGGAGGGTGGCTGAGGGGCTCAATGGAGCCAAAGAGGTGCTTGGACGGGACTGAGCTGGTCAGGCGGGGTCGGCGTGGCCGCGATGGACCGCCTCATCGCCGCGAAGGTTTCTGGGTGGAGGAGCGGTCCCATGCGGTCGCGGTTCTCGTGGGCTGGCAGGTCTGGAGGGTCATAGGCCCGTTCGATGGGGTCTCGCGCGCCATCTCGAGGGCGCACAAGGCGGGCCAGGCGGAGTATGCGGCGTCATGTTCGCCTCACCCGGTGAGGAGGCGATGCGGCTTACCTCGTCTCTCGAAGGACTGGGCGGGTGTGAAAGAGTGACAACGGGCTACAGACGACGACAAGAATCTTGCTGACCCGCCTTCATACCCGCAGAAAACCCGACCAGTCACCTCACCACCCACCATGGCTGACATTGACCCTCCCGTTGACGACATCTTTGCCGGCATCAAGAAGAAGAAGAAGGGTACCAAGAAGGTCAACCTCGACGACCTCGAGCTCGACGCCCCCGCCCCCGCTGAATCGAAGGAAGACGCGCCTGCCAACGACGACGGAGACCTCGACTTTGCCTCGCTCAAGAAGAAGAAGAAGAAGTCTGTCCGGATCGACTCGGACGCCGAGGACGAGGAGGACGTCAAGCCTAAGAAGGGCAAGCGCGTCGACAAGCTTGGAAACGAGATTGACGACGACGAGCAGCCTTCCACCCCGCCTGCCGAGTCGGCTGATGCCTCGGGCGGACTCGACGACTTCTCCGACTTGAAGAAGCGCAAGAAGAAGACGAAGAAGACGTTCGACTTGGACGCGTTCGACAAGGAGCTTGCCGAGACCGAGGCTGCCGGCGGCGAGGACGACGAGGAGGCTCCTCAGCCCAAGAGCATCCTCAAGAAGAAGGCGACGCCCGCGGGCTCGGACGACGAGGACGAGGGTGTTGACGAGGATGAGCCGGTCGAGGGCGAGGACCCGTTCGCGAAGGAGGACCGTGACGAGGACAGCCAGACGAGCAAGGCTGAGGCTGCGGCGCAGGCAAAGGCGTGGTTGAAGGAGGACCGTGACTACACCTACACCGAGGTGCGTGTCGCGACCTGTTCATCGTCAGCAATCTCCCTGCTGAGGCGATTGGTACTGATGGCCCCAATTTGCGACGTTGCACAGCTCCTCGGCCGCTTCTTCTCCCTCCTCTACCAGTCGCACCCCTCGCTCTCCGGCGGCGCCGGCAAGAAGAAGTACACGATCCCGCCCCCGCAGCTCTTCCGCGAAGGCAACAAGCGCTCGATCTTTGCCAACATCGCCGACATCTGCAAGCGCATGCACCGTCAGCCCGAGCACGTCATTCAGTTCTTGTTTGCTGAGCTGGGTACGAACGGTTCGGTCGATGGATCGAGTCGGTTGGTCATCAAGGGTCGGTTCCAGCAAAGTGCGTTGCGCTTCCCTTTATCCTCCAGCTCGAAATCTGCGCTGACTGAATCACTGGCTCTCCCTTTTCCGCTGTCACTCACTCACTTCCATTTGCCACTGCTCTTGCACCCTCGCCTTTCGTCCCCGCCCCGCCCTCCCGCACGACCTTCATCCTACTCCGGCCCGCCCCGCCCGCAGAGCAAATCGAGAACGTTCTCCGACGATACATCGTCGAGTACGTGACCTGCAAGACCTGCAAGAGCCCCGACACGACCTTGACGAAGGACAACAGGCTGTTCTTCTTGTTCGCCTCTCGCTTCCTCTCCCGCCTCCTTGCGCTGTACTGACTCTTTGACCGTTCTGCGACAGGACCTGCTCGTCGTGCGGATCGACTCGCTCGGTCGCCGGTATCAAGACCGGTTTCCAAGCCGCGACCCGTGCCGCTCGTCGTGCCGCAAGGGCTTGATCAGCTCCTCACGCTCCTTCCTGCCCATCTTGCACTCTCTCCTCGCATTGTTCTTCTTCTCTCGTTGTATATCCCATCTACGAAGCGCTTGTTCGTTCGTTTGGATCGGTGAAACTACGAGCTTGTTCAATAGACCTGACTGCCGTGGTCCGCGAACCCTTTTTCTCTGCTCCTTCTCGCTCAGCCTGCAGACAGCCAAAGCAGGATCATGAAACGTCTTGCACCGCTCAGGCTTGACCGCCAGCTACTCCCTCCGCATGCCCGACTTCGCAACCCTCAACACCTCTTCCAAATGCTTCATCCCCAGCTCCTCTCCCTCAACTAACGCGACCGCCTGCGCAGTTTGTATGACGTGCTTGATGTCGCGACCGTTGAGGCGGAACGAGGCGAGGTGGGTAAGGTCGAAGGGGGAGAGGGAGGAGGACGAGGAGGAAGTAGCTTTGAGGAGGAACTACGGAAGCAAGTGTCAGCCGAAGCTTCGGAAGGGAGAAGTGAAGAGGAGGGCGCACCCGCTCCCAGAGTGTCCGACGTGAAGGCTCGTCGAGCTCGTCGAAGCGGAGGACGACGGCGAAGCGGGAGAGGAAAGCCTCGTCGAAGCTGCGCATGCCAGTGGGTCAGCAATTCCATCAACGGTATCGCGAAAGAGAGCTCGACCGACTTCTCGATGTGATTGGTCGTCAAAATGAGGACTGCGGAAGAGGCGAACGTCAGCTGGGAAGGTCAGCGGTTGTGGGCGGACGGCGCGTACCGCCAGTGAAGTACTCGAGCACTGAGTAGGATGAGAACGGCCATCAGCGGATGAGGTTCGGCCGGCGAACGGAAACGAACGCACAACGTAGGAAAATACCAACGAGAGCGTTACGCTCGAGTTGTCTCGTGTCACGCTTCGTGAGGAAGATGTCGGCCTGCGCACAAGGTTATCAGCACACGATCTCTTGGCAATTGGTTGAGACATCGGAGCGAACCTCGTCAATCAGGAGGACGGCGTTCCAAGCGGTCGCAAGCTGTAGTCAAGATGGTCAGCCTCTGCTAAGTTGGGCATGGGGGCCGAATGCACCTCAAGGACGTTTTTAAGCTGGTTCTCGAGCGTCTGTGCGGTTGTGCCGAGCTCGCCAGCGCTGACGACGTAGAGCGGTCTTCGCAAGTGCTCCGCGACAGCCTCGGCAGTCAAAGTCTGCATAGAGACAAGCTTGGGAGCTCAGCGACGAAAGAGAAAGGACGTGCAACAAACCTTGCCCGTTCCAGGCGCGCCATGGAAAGCCATCACCAGCCCGTTCCCCTTCCCCTCGACTACGTCCACCATCAGCTTCTCCTTCAACTCGCCTGCATGGACCGTCACGAGCGCTTTGACTATTCGTCGGTAAGAGGCGGGGATGACGAGATGCGAGAAAGACTCGTCTCGCCAGACGATGGGGGACAGGCGGGAGATGAGGAACTCGCCGAAGCGCTGTCGGACCAGGTAGTCAGCTTCTTGGGCTCCAGTGCGAGAGCTTGGATAACTCACTTTGGCACGAAGCGAGAAGCCGTGTATGGAGGGTGGAAGAAGGTGTAGCTGGTCTTCTGTTACGGGCGGACAAGGTTTTGTTCGGCTGCTCGAGTGTGTCGCCCACTGCGTCGTCCCGCCGCGGTCCACGACGTCGTCTCTGTATAGCAAACGCTGAGTTGAGCGCTCAACACCTGGATGAGAAGGGGACACACCCCCAATGATCGAGAGTAGGGTTGCAGCGCCGGAAGCTCTTCACATCGATTACTACTTGCCCTTCCCCCATCAGCCGATCTCTGTGGTCCGAAGAATCAGCTCCATGGCGGCGAGAAGCTGGAGAACACGCCTCACGCTCCGCTGAAAGCTCGAGTAAAGAAGAAGCCTTTGTAGCTGGCGTGAACCTGGCCAGCGTACTGCGTGTACATTCGCCCTCGTTCTGCACGATAGAAATCGGTCCGCTTAGCGAAGAGGCCTCGACAACGCGCGCAGCATGGAGTTGAAGGTGAAGGATCCGCACCTCGCAAACTCGCCTTCTTCTCCTCCGTCAATGGCCGTGCTGGCAACGCTGCGATTTCTTGCAGGTTCTGCATCAAAGCGAGTCAATGAAGCGAGTCAATGAATCGTCGTTAGAGGCGGGAGAAGGCTGGACTCACGCCGAATTCGCGAATCTTGCGGGTTAACGGGACGCGGTGCCAGCAGGTCCCTGCCCATTGGTAGAAGTGGCAAGAGAGGTTGAGTGCTCTGCAAGCGACTAAGTATCAGCGAGAGTGGCGAAGAAATACGAGAAGAGCGTTTACCGCCCCATTGCTTCTTGCACATATGCCCAACTGTCGAGCGTCACGGCCATCTACACGGAGCAAGTGAGCGAGACATACAAAGGTATGCAGAGATAACGCACCGTCTCGCCTGTCACGTCATGCACCGTCTCAAGGTCTTCACCGATCTCCAACTGGCTCCAGAGGAGATGCCACGAGAATGTGCCGGTAGGGTAAGTCGCGATGGTTTCCGCACTGGACTAGAGAGCATGAGCTGTCTTCTACGGCTGGAGAGGACTGAACTCACACGTAAGCGAAGGACGCCTCGACATAACGAAGCAGCGAGTCGACGGCGGAAGAGTTGGCGTTTGCGCGGAGGGCCTCGCGCTGGACATAGACCGCTCGAGCGTCGATCTGCAAGGTGTATGAGTGTGTCAGCAGAGCTGGCAATCGCAAGGGGAATGGTACGCACCCCTGGACCCGATTCGTAGAGAGTCGCGAGCGTCGGAAAGACCGCCTTGAGCGCCTTGAGCAAGCCAGGGTTGACAATCTCGAGCCAGACATAGCTATCGTGCTTCGCAGCCCCTGTGAAGGTCCTTCGGAAAGCGTGGAAGAGGACAGGCGAGTCGGAGGCGGTGCTGTTTGATGAAGATGCGAACGAGGAGGTGGACGGGGAAGGCGCAGTGATCCAGGTGCTCCCGGGCCCAAGAACTTGCTTGACCTCTGTGTAGAGCGCGTCAGTCATGTCAGCCAGCCAGGCGAAGCGAGTTGTCGAGAGGCAGGAGAGTTCGCTCGCTCGCTCCCACTCTTCCCACCGGCGGGCGGAGACAAGCGGACGCAACGACGTTGCAAACCATGCGATACAGAGGACGACAAAAACCCAAGAGTACTGACAGAACAATGTACTGATTAGAAGCTGGCCGGCGCGCCGCCGTAGTCAAAGGCGGCGGAAACGAGAGCCAACTTCTGCTGCTCCTCGTCTCGCTTCGCCATCCCTTCCAGCACGGTTGCAAAGACCTGTCCGACACGCCACACCGTTGCGAGCTGGGTGAGGAGGCGGGCGACGGCGCGGAGGACTTGAATTGGCGCGGACGAGTCGGAGAAGAGGCACGAGACGCCTGTCAAGGATGCTGGACCGCCGAGAGCGAGCCAGCTCCCCGAGTCGACCGGCGTTGAGGAGCCGGGCAGCGCGGCGTCGAGAGGAAAGGCCGACTCGGTGGACGAGGCGGATGAGCCGGGATCGCGGGAGGTGCTGCCAAAGGTGCTGCCTGCGCTTGGGTTCGACGAGGTCGATGACGAGCGGGCGAAGATGTAGAGGCAGAGTCCGGCGTGGAAAAGGGCGGAAGACTCGTAGGTTGCTGTGAAATCGGACAGGTCAGCCGGGAGGTTCACGAGGAAACGAAAGCGGACGCACCGTGAGTTGGGTGATCCCGCACGACTCGGAAGAGCTGGCCTGCGTGCAGCGCGACCATCCTTGCCTGATCAGGGTTCGCCTGCATCCACCTCGCCCACCTATCAGTCGCCTCCATCGCCTCCTTATCGCCGCCCTTCCTCCCGACGAGGTCGAGCTCTTCGAGCGGGATGTGCGTGGATATCTGTGCGAGGTGATACCACGCGTGTGAGGCGGCGTACAGTGCGGGGTCATCGCCATCGCCTGCAGCACCCTTGGCGAAACGTGGCGAGAACTCGTCTCTCCCGCGCGCGAGGCGGACGAGCGACCGGCGGATATGAGTCGTGATGAGTTCGGCGTGGTTCGTCAGGCCGGAGAGATGCATTTGGCGAGCATTCCAGATGTTCATGTGCATGCCTTGGACGAGGACATGGGCGCCGAAGGGGGTGAGCGAGATGACGGGCGGAAGAGGGAGGGACGAGTCGGACGCGAGGAGCTTGGCGACGGCGGGGATTGAGGCAGGTTCAGGCGCGTTTGCCTTGAGCTCGAGCCAAGCTTCGGCAGACGGAGCGTTCCCTGAGAGGGGGAGGATGGTCAGCTGCGGGGGCGAGGAACGAGTAGCAGCACCGCTCACAAAGGTCGTCTGAACAGGGAAGCGGTGTCTTGATGTCGCTCCAGGGAATGACAGGAGGGAGGTGCAGCAGCGTAGTCACCTCTCCCTCGAGGACTACTGACGAACTGTTAGCGATACTCTAGAAGCGGAAACGAGCGAGAACGTACGAAAGCAGACCATCGCAGTCCTCCGCCTCTCCTCGTTGGCGATGAAAGCCGACCACTGCGC